>NC_057797.1:228653955-228910478 GCF_018294505.1 Triticum aestivum
GCGGCGGCTGGCGGTGGAGCGCCACGTGGCAGCTCCCGGTTGGGGCGACGGCGACGTCCGGCACGGGGCGGACAATGTCCGGCCGCGCGAGGTGAAAAATTTAGGGTTTCGGAGAGGGAGATCCGTATTTTGGGGAAGGGGTCTATTTATAGGCATAGAGGGAGCTAGGAGAGTCCAAATGAGGTGCAGTTTTCGGCCACGCGATCGTGATCGAACGCTCTTGGACATGGAGCAGAGTTTGGTGGGTTTTGGGCCAAATTGGAGGGGTGTTGGGCTGCAACATACACGAGGCCTTTTTGGTCCCTCGGTTAACCGTTGGAGTATCAAACAAAGTCCAAATGGTACGAAACTTGACAGGCGGTCTACCGGTAGTAAACCTAGGCCACTTGGCAAGTCTCGGTCCAATCCGGAAATTTTTAATCCCCACACACGAAAGAAAGCTAGAAATGACCACCGGAGGAGAACGAAGCGCCGGAATGCAAAACGGACAACGGGGAAAAAGCTCGAATGCATGAGACGAACACGTATGCAAAAGCAATGCACATGATGACATGATAATGAGATGCATGACAACGACAACAACACACGGAGACAAAACCCGAACCCGAGAAAATAAATATAACTTAACGCCGGAAACGGCAAGAATTGGAGTACAAATTGGGAAACTTACATCCGTTCGTTGTCTGTGACTAACGGCGAAAATCGTTCGTTAAAACAAATGTACGGATGAACGTCCGCTAAATAACTAAACCGAAAAAACGAACCGAATCTAAAAAAAGGATCTAGGGTTTCGGAAAAAAACCAATCGGTTTTTCTCGCGAAAACCAAGGCGGCGGCAGCGGGTGGGCTTTGGTGGCAGGGGGCCCGGCTTATAAATCCCCCCCCCCCAAGCGGAGTCCCGCTCGGGTACGGCCTCCAAAAATTATGTCGTGCAGAAAAAGAAAGAAAAGAATACTAAATGGACTCCAAAAATCCTGAAATAAATTTTTCGAGTCCTCTAAAAATATGCCGGACAAGGTGAACATTTATTTCGGCCTAAAATGCAATTTTGAAAAACACATATTTTTCCTATGCAAATAAAATAGAAATAAAATCTGAATAAAATCAAATATTTGGTTTTAATATTTTTCCTCCAATATTTCATTTATTTTGGAGAAGTCATATTATCTCCTCTCATATATTTTAATATGAAATATTTTCGAAGAGAAAAATAATAAAACCAATGAACCTTGTTTCGATATTTGATAAAATTCAAATATGAAAATCGTGAAATCCCAAACTCTCTCCGAGTGTCCTTGAGTTGCTTAAAATTTTCGAGGATCGCGAAACGGAAACAAATAAAATATGATATGCATGAATGACCTACGTATAACATTCCAAATTGAAAATTTGGGATGTTACAGCAACACAAAGACACCACTAGACAAGAGGAGGCGCGCTCGAATCATCATCATCATCATCATCATCATCATCAAAACGCCACCCTACCATCGGAAAGGAACGAGCTGTGGCATCACTGTCAATGTCCGTGGACCCTCAGGCAACCTCCTCACCAGCTATAGCACGCACCGCCTTCTGCTGACGCCTCATGATCTTGTCCTTGTTGATCTCCTTGATCTGGCTGCGCTGAATGGACTGACACATCTTGACCATGTTGTTAATAGTCTTGAACAAAGACTTCTTCTCCCCTCTGGCAAAGAAAGCCTCATACACCACCTTCTTGCCCTTCCCATGTGGGATGGGAGCTGTGCAGGACATACCAGGAGTATACGTGGTACTCTCATTTGGCCTAGGATTGCGCCCCTTAGGGGCCACATATGGAGCAGGAGCAGCAGGTGACCAGTTGGAGTTGTGCTTGGGAATGGACGTCTTGTACTGAGAGATATACCAGGCTGGGTAGACTAATATGTCTCCATCGTATCTATATTTTTTGATTGTTTTGTGCCAATATTATACTACTTTCACATATTTTTGGCAAGTTTTTATATGATATATTGGACTAACCTGTTGATCCAGTGCCCAGTGCCAGTTCCTCTTTGTTGCATGTTTTTTGTTTCACAGAAAATCCATATCAAACAAAGTCCAAATGTAATTAAATTTTATGGAGTATTATTTTGGAATATATGTGATTTTTGGGAGTATGAATCATCGCAAACGGGGGCCCACAGTGCCCACAAGACACCGGGACACACCCTAGGGGCCAGGCGCATGGTGGTGGGTTGTGCTCACCTCGTACGTTGGTTGGAGCTCTATTTCGGGTGCAAGGAAGCTTATATTCGGAAAAAAATGTGTTAAAATCTCAGCTCAATCGGAGTTAAAGATCTCCCGGAATATAAGAAATGGTTTTCGGCTAGATCTGGGGAACGCGAAACAGAAGAGAACAAACAGGGAGATCCAATCTCGGAGGGGCTCCCGCCCCTCCGCCGCCATGGAGGCCGTGGACTAGAGGGGGAACTCTCCTCCCATTTAGGAGGGAGGCCAAGGAAGAAGAAGAAGGAGGGGGCTCCCTCCCACTCTCTCCCGGTGGCGCCGGAGTGCTGTTGGGGCAAGGATCATGACGGCGATCTACATCAACAATCTTGCTACCGTCAACACCAACTTTCCCCCCTCTATGCAGCAGTGTAATGCCCCTTCTCCCTGCTGTAATATCTACTTCAACATGGTGCTCAACTCCATATATTATTTCCCAATGATCTATGGTTATCCTATAATGTTTGAGTAGATCCGTTTTGTCTTGTGGGTTAATCGTGATCTTGGTTGGTATGATTGTATATTTTATTTATGGTGTTGTCCTATGGTGCCCTCCATCTGGCACAAACGTGAGGGGTCCCCGCTGTAGGGTGTTGCAATATTTCCATGGTACGCTTATGGTGGGTTGCGAGAGTGACAGAAGCTTAGACCCTAGTAAGTGGGGTATGGCGTATGAGAGTAAATAGGACTTGATACTTAATGCTATGGTTGGGTTTCACGACCTTAATGATCTTTAGTATTTGAGGATGCTTGCTAGGGGTCCAATCATAAGTGCATATGATCCAAGTAGAGAAAGTATGTTAGCTCATGCCTCTCCCTCGTATAAAATTGCAATACTGATTATCGGTACTTGTTATCGATTTCCTAGGGACAAATGACTTTCTTATTGACAAAAGCTATCCACTTTTATTATCTTGAAATTTATTTGTAGTTTTATTCTCGCAAAGTACTCATAGTTTTACCCTTGCAAAATAGTTTCATACTTGTTTCTAGTAAAGCAAACGTCAAGTGTGCATAGAGTTGTATCGATGGTCAATAGAACTTGAGGGAATATTTGTTCTGCCTTTAGATCCTTGTTGGGTTCGACACTCTTATTTATCGAAGAAGGCCACAAACGATCCCCTATAATTGTGGGTTATCCAGACCTTTTTCTGGTGCCGTTGCCGGGGAGCAATAGCATGGGGTGAATATTCTCGTGTGTGCTTGTTTTCTTTATCACTAAGTAGTTTTTATTTTTCATTCTAAGTTGTTTTATATCTTTAGTTATGGATATGGAACACGAAACACCAAAAAATTAGTTGTACTTGCTACTCATGGAGATCGGGAACCTCCTAAAACCCTCGATGCTCGTTATGTGAAAAATATTAGTCAATACTTTGATAATCCCGAGAAACCCCCATTCAACTTGATAATGGGAGTAACGTTGGATCAATGTGAATACTTTAGGGATTATCGCTTGACACAAAAGGGAAACTTTTATGGGATCAAATTCATATGTTGCATTGGTATGCTCGGGAACTATGCTTAAGATATGATTATACTTGTTGCTCTAGGATGAACGCTCCAGACCTTCCCTTTTCATGCAAATTTAGTGCTAATGAAACCTTGGCTTCTTATGCTAATGGTATATATGATTACTATGATGTGGAACGAATAGAAGAATTTGTTGCTTTTAAGGGTGCTTACGAAATTGAATCTTTGTTTGAAAAGTTTGAAGATTTTGATGATTCAGTTTATAGACTTGAAAATTTTGCTATCCTTAAATATTGCTATGATAATTATAAATACAATTCCGAAATTGATGAATTTATTGAGAAAATCCCCGCTATCCGAGAAGAGACTAATATTTTTAGGAGTCTATGGAAGAAGGAATTGATGAAACCGTGATCTCATTAGATGAAAAAGATGATGAGGAGAGCGAAGAACAAAAGGAGGAAGAGCGGATTAGCTACCCGTGCCCACCTTCTAATGAGAATAACCCTCCAACTCATACATTGTTTAATGTCCCTTCGTTCTTACCGAAGGATGAATGCTATGATAATTCCTATGATCCCATTGATTCGTTTGAAATATCCCTTTTTTGATGAACTTGATGATTGCTATGCTTGTGGCCATGATGCCAATTTGAGTTATGCTTATGGAGATGAACTTGCTATAGTTCCTTATGTTAAGAATGAAATTATTGCTATTGCACACACACATGATAGTCCTATTCTCTTTTTGAATTCTCCAAACTACACTTTATCGGAGAAATTTGCACTTATTAATGATTACATTGATGGGTTGCATTTTACCATAGCACATGATGATTTTGATGAATATAATATGCATGTGCTTGCTGCTCCTACTTGCAATTATTATGAGAGAGGAACTATCTCCACCTCTTTATGTCTTCAACACGACAAAATTGCAAGAAACTGCTTATGCTATGTATTGGCCTTTACTTGCTTGTATGACATGCACATGCATAGGAAGAGACTAAGACTTCATCATTGCATGATATATGTTGCTTTATGGTGACTACTAAATGCCAAATCATTGTTAATTAAAATTAGCTTTGATATACCTTAGGATCCGAGTAGATTCATTACTTGAGCACTTTATGCCTAGCTTAATGGCTTTAAAGAAAGCACTGCCAGGGAGACAACCCGGAAGTTTTAGAGAGTCATTTATTTTTGTTGAGTTCTTTTATATAGTTTAAAAAACAAAAAATATAGAGGGGAACCTAAAAACTTTTTGTAAAAGAGAAGAGATTGAAAGGTGATGCATTGGAGAAGTGAGGGTCGACCTTGAACACTTGTGTTCATGCTCATGGAAACAATGTAGATTTTTTCATGAAGATTCTCACAAAAATAATTATCCCCTTGTACAAATACTTTGTATTGTAAAATTATTGTGCCAAGATTTCTTTTAGGATGATTAGATTTATTGTTGGTATATGTGGTGCAAAAACAGAAACTTTAGCTGTAGTGCGTGATTTTACATTTTTTACTGGAACGTCAAAGTTTTTGAAACTTTTTTGCACCGTCTTGATATACAAATTGTTTATTTTTTTCCTATTTGTTCAGAATTTTTGGAGTACCAAAAGTATGGTAGATGTTCAGACTGCTACAGACTGTCATGTTTAAGACAGATTCTGTTTTTGATGCATTGCTTTCCTTGTTTTGATGAAACTATCGATTTTTATCAGTGGTATAAGCCATGGAAAAGTTATAGTACTGTAGCTAAAATGCAAAAACAAAATATGAATTGGTTAGCAATAGTACTTAGAGTAGTGATTCGCTCTATTATACTAACGGATCTTACCGAGCTTTCTGTTGAGTTTTGTGTGGATGAAGTGATCAAAGATTGAGGAGGTCTCAATATGAGGAGAAGGATGAGAGGCAAGATCTCAATCTTGGGGATGCCCAAGGCACCCCAAGTAAATATTCAAGGAGACTCAAGCGTCTAAGCTTGGGGATGCCCCAGAAGGCATCCCATCTTTCTTCAACTACTATCAGTATGTTTTCGTTCTTGTTTCGTTCATGTGATATGTGTGAATCTTGGAGCGTCTTTTGTGTTTAGTTTTCATTTTTTATTTTATGAACCATGATAGTATGAGATGGTCCATGGTTGATTTATAGAATGCTCATTGCACTTCACTTATATCATTTGAGTATGGCTTTATAGAATGCTTCATGTGCTTCACTTATATCATTTGAAGTTTGATTGCCTGTTTCTCTTCACATAGAAAACCATTATTTGTAGAATGCTCTTTTGCTTCACTTACATTTATTAGAGAGTGGTCTTTTGTAGAAAGAATTAAACTCTCATGCTTCACTTATATCTATTTAGAGAGTCAACAGGAATTGGTCAATTGCATGGTTAGTCATAAAATCCTACATAAAACTTATGGATCACTGAATATGATATGTTCGATTCCTTGCAATAGTTTTGAGATATAGAGATGGAATATGTTGGAGGTACTAGTAAACGGTTGTGGTTAGTAAGAATATTGGTGTTAAGGTTTGTGATTCCCAAAGCATGCACGTATAGTCTCTCGTTATGCTATGATGTTGGAGCATGATTTATTATTGATTGTCTTCCTTATGAGTGGCGGTCGGGACGAGCGATGGTCTTTTCCTACCAATCTATCCCCTAGGGGCATGCGTAGTAGTACTTTGCTTCGAGGGCTAATAAACTTTTGCAATAAGTATATGAGTTCTTTATGACTAATGTGAGTCCATGGATTGTACGCACTCTTACCTTTCCGCAATTTGCTAGCCTCTATGGTACCATGCATCGCCCTTTCTCACCTCGAGAGTCGATGCACACTTTGCCGGTGCATCCAAACCCCGTGATATGATACGCTCTATCACACATAAGCTTTATTAAATCTTCCTCAAACAACCACCATACCTACCATTATGGCCCTTCCATAGCCATTCCGAGATATATTGCCATGCAACTTCCAGTGCTTCCATTTTGATGACCTGAGCATTCATTGTCATATTGCTTTGCATGATCGTAAGTTAGCTAGCATGATATTTCCATGCACTTTCCATTTTGTGATATCGTTGTTATGCTAGATCATTGCACATCCTGGTATAATGCCAGAGGCATTCATATAGAGTCATATTTTGTTCTAGATATCGAGTTGTAATTTTTATTTCTTTTGGGTTCTAAGAAAATAGAAGTGTGATGATCATCATTGTTCATTATTAGAGCATTGCCCCAATGAGGAAAGGATGATGGAGACTATGATTCCCCCACAAGTAGGGATGAGACTCTGGACATGAGTGAAAAAAAGAAAAAAAGAAAAAGAAAAAAAAGAGAGAAGGGGCATGCTAGTTCCACACTTGTGCTTCAAAGTAGCACCATGTTTTTCATATGGAGAGTGTCCTATGTTGTCACTTTCATATAGTAGTGGGAATTTTTCCTTAAAGGATTATATGCACACCCACTTAGTTTCATATTGAGATTTCATACACTTATAGCTCTTAGTGCATTCGTTGCATGTCAATCCCTACTCCTCGCATTGATATCAATTGATGGGCATCTCCATAGCCCGTTGGTTAGCCGTGTCAGTGTGAGATTTCTTACCTTTTTGTCTTCTCTATATTTACCCCTATCATCATACTCTATTCCACCCGTAGTGCTATATCCATGGCTTGCGCTCATGTATTGCGTGAGGGTTGAAAAAGCGGAAGCGCGTTAAAAAGTATGAACCAATTGCTCGGCTTGTCATAGGGGTTGTGCATGATAAATACTTTCTGTTAAGAAGACAGAGCATGACAAGACTATATGATTTTGTAGGGATAGCTTTCTTTAGCATTGATATTCTGAAAGACATGATTGTTTGTTGCGATGCCCGAGTATTGATGTCTTTATGTCAAATTATAGACTACTGCTTTGAATCACTTGTGTATTAATATTCATGCCATGACTAGACATATGATCAAGTTTATGCTAGGTAGCATTCCACGTCAAAAATTATCTTTTTTATCATTTACCTACTTGAGGACGAGCAGGAATTAAGCTTGGTTATGCTGATACGTCTCCGTCGTATCTATAATTTTTGTAGCGACCAGACCTCAAACAGTCTGATCTCTGTGCTCCGGTGTCATCCCTGGATCAGTAATGCTGACACCACACAGTACTCGGAGGATTTATAGCAGAGTCGCAATCACACACTTATTACATCGAGTGTCTCAAAAGAGAACTTAATACACTAAATATGGCTTAAGGCCATCTAATAACGATAACAACGGAAGGCTTGGAAGATAAGTGAGTCCATCAACTCCAACGGCATCACTGAGTATAGAACCACGACCTAAAAACTCCTTAATCATCATCTGAAAAGTCTGCAACATTAACGTTGCAGCCCGAAACGGGTCAGCACATGGAATATGCTGGCAAGGTAACACGTAGAGAGTAACGGAATGAAACAACTATACTATATGCATATTTGGCTGGTGGAAAGTGAAAGTGCATTATATCGACTAGAGGGGGATGAATAGGCGATTTTTATGAAAGTCTTCAAAACGTGGAAGTTATGAAGACAAACGATAGAAATAAACCTATTACCCTGCAGTGGAAGGTAGACTACACTAGGCAAGCCATAGTCAAGTATTCAATAGAGTGAAAGCACAATGACTAATAGCAGCAATGTAGTAAGGATCAGGTAGGAAGATATTGTGAAGCCACACAGAACACGCAGTCACTCAGTGAAGACAAAAGATAGTGCGAACATACAATGACTTCACAAGGAGTAACAGTAAGTAAAGGGAAGGGAAGATGAAACCAGTGACTCGCTGAAGACAATGATTTGTTGGACCAGTTCCAGTTGCTGTGACAACTGTACATCTGGTTAGGGCGGCTAGGTATTTAAACCTTAGGACACACAGTCTCGGACACCCAGTCCTGAACACGCAGCTCAGGACACCCAGTCCTCACCGTATTCCCCTTGAGCTAAGGTCACACAGACCTCGCCCAATCACTCTGGTAGGTCTTCAAGGTAGACTCCCAAACCTTCAAAGACTTCGTTCACCGGCAATCCACAATGTCTCTTGGATGCTCAGAACGCGACGCCTAACCGGCTGGAGGATGCATAGTCCTCAAGTGTAATAAGTCTTCAGATCACACAGACAAGAAGACTTAAGTGATGCCTAATTCTCTTTGGCTCTGGGTGGTTAGGGCTTTATCCTCGCAAGGAATTCTCTCTCAAAGGCTTCGAGGTGGTTGCTCTCAAATGACAAAAGCCATACTCTGAATCTGAGCAGCCAACCGTTTATGGTTGTAGGGGGTGGGCTATTTATAGCCACTTGGCAACCCGACCTGATTTGTCCGAAATGACCCTGGGTCACTAAGGAACTAACACGTGTTCCAACGGTCAGATTTCAAACTCACACGGCAACTTTACTTGGGCTTCAAGCAAAGCTGACTTGCCCGACTCTGGACAAGATTCGCTCTCAAAGTCTTCACTCGAAGACATAGGTTTTGTTTAAGCATCACTTCTGTCATTCTGACTGGTTCTCTTGGACCCCACTTAACAGTATGGTGGTTCCTATGACTCAACACAGAAGAAAGAGAACTACAAAAGATCTAACTCTTCGAGCTCCATAGGCTTCATGTGGTGTCTTCTCTTGTCATAGTCTTCAATGTGAATATCTTCATATACCACCTTTGACTTCAATGTCTTCATACATTTTTAGGGGTCATCTCTGGTAGGAAAACCGAATCAATGAGGGACTTCTACCTGTGTTATCCTGCAATTCTCACAAACACATTAGTCCCTCAACTAGGTTTGTCGTCAATACTCCAAAACCAACTAGGGGTGGCACTAGATGCACTTACAATCTCCCCCTTTTTGGTGATTGATGACAAACTAGTTGAAGTTTTCAACGGGGAATATAATCTGTGAAATTGTAAAGGATAAGGAATTGTCTTCATAAGTTGCAACGGCTCCCCCTAAAGATGTGCATATAAGTAATTTGCTTTTGGAATGCAAATGCACATGGCATGTTGTACTTGTGGAGATCCACTTCAACTTATGACGACAATCCACTATGCATGTGAAAGTATATGAAGATAATGACATGCATAATGGAAAATGGACGTCTGCAGAATGATCTAAGTGCGGAATTTATCATCGCAACACAAGGTGGCAGATAAGTAGCAGACGACCATCGAGTTTAAGTGTTACTACTCAAAGAACCAAATGTAGCAAAACGAGAGTTGTAAGCACGAAGCAAAATATAAAGCACCCGCCCATATGGACCCACTTGAAGAATATCAACCTCATATGCTTCTCCCACTTTTGTCAGTAAGGACCAAAAAGGTTTGAAGACATAGAGCATCTACTCGTTCCCATGAGGAGTAGGTGAAGTAGCAGGGTCGTTGGTGGTGTTTGGCGGTGCTGAAGAGCTTGGAGCAGATTCGAACCATGCTGAAGGAGGTGGTGGTGAAGTAGCATCGTCTTCATCCTCGATCACTCTGGCATTCACAGTTGCAGCAGAGGAAGAGAACTCAGAGTCTTCAAGGGATGGAGTTCGTCGCAGCACTGCCCTTCGAGGAGGTGTGGAGTCAAACTTGAATCGCTCAGTGAAGCCATCCTCTTGAAGATCATCTTCAGAACACATCAGCATTAGCCCTTTCCATGTGCGGCGAGAGGTTTCATGGGCAACAAAAGCATTCTTGGTGGCAAGATTGCGAATGCGATTAACATCCACCAAGAAGCTTTGCATCTGACGCTTCAGCCAGTCATGATGCCTATCATGTTTCTGATGAAGAGCCACAAGAAGCTCTCGGTCGTTGAGAACATGAGTGCGCTTCTTGGGTCGTGGAGCAGTTGTACTGTCAGTGGCTTCAGTGAGAGCAGGATGCGATGCACGTGTAGTGCCAGCCAAAGGATACACACGAGTTACGGCTTCCACGCCTTCAACGTTCTGAGTGAAACTTTGATGCTCTGCATTCTAAAGACTGAGAGGTTCCTTGGCAGGCTCAGGATAGATGGCTTCAAGAGACATATCCACATCAGGCAAAAAGATCCGATGGTTGCGGGCCGAGGGCCGATATGAGATAGCGGAGTGAAGTTTGATCAGCCGCATCACCCAAGGGGCGTAGAACTTCAAACCAAACAGATCAGAGCCAGATGCAGCAAGTTGGCGAATGAAGAAATCCTGTGTATTGAAGCATTTTCCATGAAGAATGTAGAAGACCAAAGTATTCATTGCACCTTCCAGCTTGGCATGGGGAGAATGTCCTTTGATTGCCAGAGAGTTCACCTTATGATGTGATAAATGGTTCTTGGCAGATACTCAAGGTCTTCAACGAAGAACTCCGTGGGATAAGCAGCATCTTGGGGCAATGTCTTCATCATACTGAGCATCTGACTCATATTAGGTTCAGTCTTCTGAAAGATGCTCTCAATAGCTTCACTATGAAGCTGACAGCCATGCTCGTAGAGATCGCCAGGAGTGGGCAAACCAGTGAGCTCAATGATGTCAAAGGCTTTGGCTTCATGATGAACGTTTCCTGTCATCCACTCCAGGACCCAAGTCTTCGGATCTCTGCTATACCCGCGGATGTGAAGTGTGGCATAGAATTGGAGCAACAACTCTTCATTCCAATGCTCTTGGTCAGTGATGAACGGCAGCAGTCCAACCTCTTTGAAGCAATCCAGAGCTTCTTCCAGACAGGGCAGACCAGCTATTGCTTCAATGTCAAGGCGCTTGTGTGGGAAGATGCGACCTTGGTTGTAAAGAACGCATGAGTAATAACTTCGCTGCGGATAACTCCAGAACAGGTCAGATGATATTCTTTCCCTGGAGTAGGGGTTCCTGGAGCTGTTGAAGAATGTGTTGTCTGCTCTGAAGCCATTGATATTGAAGGAGCCAGGTGCTAATGCAGGACCTAGGAACCTTGGCAATCTTGGGATTGTCTTCTGTACCTGAGGCCTGTGCTCAACATGATAGTCGAACTAGGGACCGGCAGCAGACTCAGGAACAAAAGTGGCGGGATTAGTGGCTTCGCTGACTTCTGGTGCTTTTGTTTGTGAGGGCTCCACATTAGCTTCAGCCATGACAGGGTCAGTGGCTTCAGTGGTGTTGGTGGTGGCAGCCTCAAGATGTTCAACCTCCACTTGACGAGCAGGAGGATCGGTCACGATCACGTTCTCCTCGAGAACTGCTTCTTGGTGGGACAGGGGAGTGGCAACTTGTGGGACTTCTTCTTCATCGGCTGATGCAGCCAGAATGTCTTCAGTAGTTTCAGCTTCAGACGCAGAGACTGGAGGCCTAGGTCCTTTGCGAAGCCTGCGCAGCGCAGGCGACGCCTGTGTAGTTGGAGTTGGCTGGGCCTCAAAGTCTTCTTCCTCTTGTGGGCGATCAGCCCATGAAGCATCCTGAGTGATTGGCGTCAGAGGACGGCCAATGCTGATGAGTTCGTTGTTCTCGAGCTGAGGAAGGACTGCACCATCTTCTACATGGTCATGTTGACCAATGTCTTCAGCAGCGATGGGATCAGCTGCTGGAAAGTCTTCAGCTTCATGAGCCTCTGTGAAAGCAGGCTCATGGATTGTCAGTTGGCGTTTAGCGTCAGGACGAACCATGGAAATGGGTTCAACTATCAAAGGCTCTGTGGGAGCAGCCCTATCTCTCTTGGTCTTCCTCTTCTTCTTGGAGGGGGCAATAGGAGAGGCTTCAGGATGTTTCCTCTTCCTGGCTTCAGCCTCAGCAGTCCTCGTCTTCTTGAGCTCTGAAGCGGTTGACCGGCTTGTTGTCTTCGAGCCAGTCATTCTAGTTGGGAAGACAACGGGATCTGCTTCCTGCCTTGGTGCGTCAGGTTTAGCCGTAGCGGGGTTCTTCATCTTCTTTGCTGCCATCCTGGGGTCGATGCCAGGACGCCCAAGGGCCTTGCGCTTCTCAGCCTCATTGTAGGCCTACACACATTTGTCAGCCAGAACCTTCATGCGCTCACGAGAACCTTGAGCTTCTGCATGTTTCTTGAGAAAGGCTTCCTTGAGCTCGTGCAGCATAATCTTGAAGTTCTTCACCTCTTGCACGCTGAGCTTGGCCATATGCTTCTTGAACTGAGCCTTTTCATAGTCAATCTTTTGCTTCAGTTCAACAATGCGCTGGGCTATAGCTAACTCTGAGGCAAAGGCGCCATGGAAGGCGACACTGAGGCCAATGGGTAGTTGCAGATCTTCGAAGCTGATGTTTGGCGTGTCAAACCATTCATCAATGAAGTTGTGGATGATTGTTACATCAAAGAGAGGCAGATCATTGAAGATTTCTGCTTCTTCTTTGCTCTTGATGAGTTGCTCAAGAGCGTCATCTGCAAGATCTTCATCACTTGACAGATCAATGGCATCATTGCGCAGAATGGCAGCAGCTGTTAGCTCTTGGCCGGTGTGTGGCAGAGGCATCTTGACCTTCTGGGGCTTGGAGATGCGTGATAAATCTTCGGATTGCACACTGTCTTCAGGAGGTGCAGTTGCCAGTGGCTTCACCCGTGAGATTTTTGGTGAAGGGGCAGGCTTTGAAGCTTTAGGCTTCTTCAACTTCTTTGGCTTCGGTGCTGCAGGCGCTTCATCTGATTCAGCGTCATCTGCAGGCTCATTCACTGCAGTCCCTCGAACCAAGATATGGGTGATGAGGCCTTCAAGGTTGTAGAAAGGACCGACGACATTGGGTTCTGCATCTCGTGTGCCATCAGCCCTTGGAGCTGAGGGACCAGGGTTGAAGTCTAGTCCCAATGTCTTCTTGTTTTGCTTCGCTGAGTTCTGGGCAAACTGGAAGTTGCACTTGACAGAATGTCGTCACGACACCATAGTAGTGACGATGGGTGTGCATCAACAGGCTATGGCCCACGGACCATGCAGGGATACAAGCCTTGTTCAATGGCTTCATCTCTGGACCTGGGTTGAAGATTCTTGTATAGGATGTCTCCCCACGGTCTCTTGATGGCATTTTTCTCAGCATATCCCTGGGTTACAAATCGGTATTTGAACCATTGTTCTGCCCAATATCTTCGAATCCATTGGATTCGGGTCTTGCGCGGATTGTAATCCTCTTCAGGATCTGTCTTATACAGTTCTGAGAGGTCATCTGGCAGATCTCTAGATGTTTCTCCATGATGCTTTCTGCCACCCTTCCTTGCTGATTTCTCTGAAGCCATGAACTTCAAACTGAAAGGCTTCAACACGTTCAAAGTCTTCAAAGATTTTTGCTTACTGGACAAACAGGAACTTGCTTCGGGAGAATTTATATGATGTTGTAAGAATTCTGCAAATGAATGCAGACTATGAGAACCAAGGGATTCTCCCACAGACATGTACCTATGATAGCATTAAGGTGCGAGGGAAGGGGAAGAGGTCATATGCATTCTCAGAAGATTTTGAATATAAATCAGTTTAGAAGACATTGACCTCATTGTGCGAAGACATTCACTCATAGATAAGGAGTTGGTTCCAGATTTGTACGAATCCAGAGATCAGTACAAGTGAGGAATCTAACTACTTTGTGAAGCATAAGTTAATATACTAGGCATGTTATGAGATGAACTATGAGACAGATCTAACTTGTGTGAATAGAAACTGCTTGTGGTAGAAAGTGACAAAGCCATAGGATCAACGGTGCCGTAAAAAGGAAGTTTTATTTACCACACTAAGAACTGCTAGACGGAGTGGAAGATGAGGCCGAGCAGTTCGATCTTCCGTGCCCTAACTTGGCGACGGAGGACACCTACAGCGACGGCGGAGAGGACGATGTCCGCGGTCGGCGTGAAGACGGCGTCGGAGAGGTTGCGGCAGCGAAGCGCTTCGTCGCCGGCGTCGTCGAGGGCTAGCGGTGGCGCTAGGGTTCGTGCGAGAGTGGAAGAAGAGATAATGACCGCCGTGAAGTGTGTATTTATAGGTACAGGGGTGGCACTGCGTTATTACATAGGTGCCCCTGGCGATTCGCATTTGAGGAACATGTGGCCATCATACAGAATTTTGGGGTTTGTTCCATGTCCCACGCACGCCTGGATTGTTGAGTGGTCGTTCCTACTTCTCCGGGTTTCATGTGGAGGAATGAGCATTGAAAGTGGACTTAAGGTTTGTCTTTGTATCTTCTGCTGACAAGGACACAGAGAAGACATTCGACAGTTTCAATAGAATGCATATGATTTTGAGAGATAGAGTTTGAGATAGATAGCATAGAGAGGTTAGGGTCCGATCACATTCACTTAGTTCAAAAGATTCAACAAGAAGACATAGCTATAAGTGAATGCTGTAGAGGACAGAACACTAGTATATATATATATAATCAACATAGTGAAGATAATCATGAAGACATGTTGAGATTGAAGCCAAACCAAATGTGAAGACATAGCAAGGTAACGCCCTGAGTGAAACACTCCAAAATAGAACATTTGGTGGTGGCGTTACCCACCGTATAGGAAGTATTAGACCCAGACACGGCGCACAATTATCGTGGCGCTCCGAAGTCAAATTCCACATTAATGTATTCACACTTAGAATGTATGTCTTCATTGATTGAAGATATACTTTACTTCGTGTGTTGCACATCTAAGTCATCAATATGCATAAGGGTTAGAATGTGTGCCTGATCACAGGACATTTGAGGATTCCAGGATATTTAGCTCACAGCATAACTTGCAAAATCTCTTCTCATCCAAGGGCTTGGTGAAGATATCTGCCAATTGCTCTTCAGTGTTGACGTGTATGATATCAATATCTTCCTTCACAACATGATCTCTGAGAAAGTGATGACGAATTTCAATGTGCTTTGTCTTCGAGTGCTAAACTGGGTTGTTGGCAATCTTGATGGCGCTTTCATTGTCGCAGTAGAGTGGCACTTGCTTCAGATGAATGCCATAGTCTTTGAGCATTTGCTTCATCCACAGAAGCTGAGCGCAGCAAGATCCAGCAGCAATGTATTCAGATTCAGCAGTGGAGAGAGATACACAGTTCTGCTTCTTTGAAGACCAACATACAAGTGATCGTCCCAGAAAGTGACATGTGCCTGATGTAGACTTGCGATCAACTTTGTCACCAGCATAATCAGCATCCGAGAATCCAACCAGATCAGACTCTGAGCCCTTTGGATACCATAATCCTAGAGTTGGGGTGTGAGCCAAATATCGAAGAATTCGCTTCACAGCTAAGTGATGCGACTCCTTTGGTGCCGCTTGAAATCGAGCACACATGCAAACACTAAGCATAATATCTGGCCTAGATGCACATAGATAAAGTAAAGAACCAATCATGGAGTGGTATACCTTTTGATCGAACTCTTTACCATTGTCGTCAGGACCCAGATGATGCTTGGCTGGCATTGGCGTCGTGAAGCCTTTGCAGTCTTGCATACTGAACTTCTTCAGGCAATCTTTGAGATACTTCTCTTGAGATATGAAGATGTCATTGCGTTGCTGTC
This sequence comes from Triticum aestivum, assembly GCF_018294505.1. Classification (NCBI taxonomy): domain Eukaryota; kingdom Viridiplantae; phylum Streptophyta; class Magnoliopsida; order Poales; family Poaceae; genus Triticum; species Triticum aestivum. The sequence goes on from NC_057797.1 coordinate 228,670,128, forward strand.
GTATTTGAAGACCGAGAAAGAACTTTAGCTCTCCCATCATAGACATTTGATATTGCTCTTGCATCATATATCCAAACTCTTCACTGTACTTCTGATTGGTGCAGCCGAAGATAATGTCATCCACATATATTTGGCACACAAACAGTTCACCATCATATGTCTTCATGAAGAGAGTGGGGTCGAGAGAACCAGGTATGAAGCCTTTGCTCTTCAGGAAGTATTTGAGTGTGTCATACCAGGCCCGAGGGGCTTGTTTGAGGCCATACAGTGCCTTGTTGAGCTTGTATACCACGTCAGGATGTTTTTGGATCTTCAAAGCCGGGAGGTTGTGCAACATACACTTCTTCTTCAATCTTGCCATTGAGGAAGGCGCTCTTCACATCCATTTTGATAAAGAAGTATGTTGTGATGATTTGCATAGGCCAGCAGCATGCATATGTCTTCAAGTCTAGCCACAGGAGCAAATGTTTCATCGAAGTCAATGCCTTCCACTTGAGTATATCCTTGAGCAACGAGACGAGCTTTGTTTCTGACAACTTGACCATGCTCATCTTGCTTGTTGCGGTATATCCATTTGGTGCCTATTATGTTGTGCTTCCGAGGATCGGGACGCTTGACCAGTTCCCATACATTATTCAGCTCAAACTGTTGAAGCTCGTCTTGCATAGCTTGAATCCATTCAGGTTCCATGAAGGCTTCTTCAACTTTTTTGGGTTCTATTATTGAGATGAATGCGAAGTGCCCATAGAAATTTGCTAGCTGAGTTGCCCTTGAACGAGTGAGTGGACCGGGTGCATTGATGCTATCAATTATTCTTTCAATCTGCACTTCATTGGCAACGCGAGGATGTACAAGGCGAAGATTTTGCTCTTGCTGATCATTGTCGTTGTTAGAAGGAATGTCTTCGGGCTGAGCATTGTCTTCATGTTGATCAGGTGCTGAGATGATAAGTTCTTCTTCAGGATGAGCTTCAGAAGGTATAATTTCTCCAGTTCCCATTAGCTTGATTGATTCACTGGATGGAACTTCATCTAGCACATTTGGCAGTTGCTCTCTTTGTGAGCCGTTGGTCTCATCGAACCACACATCCACTGCTTCAACCACTTTGTAATGAAAGAGATTGAAGACTCTGTAGGAGTGCGAATCCTTTCCATATCCAAGCATAAAACCCTCATGTGCTTTTGGTGCAAACTTTGAGGTGTGATGTGGGTCCTTGATCCAGCACCTGGCGCCAAATACTCTGAAGTAACTGACATTTGGCTTCTTGCTAGTAAGGAGCTCATAAGATGTCTTGTTCAGAAGCTTGTGAAGATAAACACGATTGATTGTATGGCATGCAGTATCAATGGCTTCAGGCCAGAATTTTCTTGGAGTCCTGTATTCATCTAGCATCGTTCTGGCCATCTCAATGAGTGTTCTGTTCTTGTGTTCGACGACCCCATTCTGCTGTGGTGTTTATGGGGCTGAGAATTCATGTGTGATGCCCAAGGTATCAAGATATGTATCAAGGCCAGTGTTCTTGAATTCAGTGTCATTGTCACTTCTGATATGCTTTATCTTGGCGCCATAGTTGTTCATTGCTCGATTGGCAAAGCGTCTGAAGACATCCTGCACTTCAGTCTTGTAAAGGATTATGTGCACCCAAGTATATCTAGAATAATCATCAACAATGACAAAGCCATAGAGACAAGCAGTAGTAGTAAGAGTTGAGTAATGAGTGGGACCGAAAAGATCCATGTGAAGTAGTTCGAAGGGTCGAGTAGTGGTCATGATTGTCTTTAAGGGATGTTTGGCCCTCGTCATCTTTCCTGCCTCACAGGCACCGCATAAGTGATCTTTCTTGAACTTGACGCCCTCGATGCCTATGACATGCTTCTTCTTTGCCAGGGTGTGGAGTTTCTTCATGCCAGCATGCCCAAGCCTCCGATGCCAGAGCCAGCATTCTGAAGCTTTTGCTAGAAGACATACGGCAAGCTGTGGTCCTGCTGAGAAATCTACCACGTACATATCATCTTTTCGATACCCTTCAAATACTAGAGACTTGTCAGATTCCATTAGAACAAGGCAACGATATTTTCCAAATATTACGATCATGTTTAAATCGCAAAGCATTGAGTCAGACATTAAGTTGAAGCCAAGGGATTCAACAAGCATGACTTTATCCATGTGTTGATCCCTTGAGATTGCAACTCTACCTAGACCCAATACCTTACTTTTACCAGTGTCAGCAAATGTGATGTGGCTCTTGTCGGATGGACATAAGGTTGAGTCCATAGGAAGGCTTCTTTTGCCACTCATGTGATTTGTACACCCACTATCAATAATCCATTCTGAAGACGCTAGTGTCGTACCCTACAGTGCAGTTAGGGGGATAGGCTTCACGAAGAGCATTGTGAAGCAAAAACATTTGACGAACCAGTGGGTTATGAAAGCTTAGATCCAGATTAGGACTAATAGGGAGAGTAGAAAGCGATTCAGGAACGAAGTACATGGTAAGACCATTCGGGCATTTGATCTTGCGCCCTACAAGATGTTTAAGGTCCCCAGCAATAGCGTCAGACGATTTTGGTTTTCTGCTGGAGACCTTTCCCTACAAAAGAGAGTTAAGCTTTCTTAGCCACCCACATCTTCAAGGGTGGCTTAGAAGCAATAAGTCTAAGTGCAGCATCTGAGAACTTTGGCTTTGGAGCGCTAGCAAATAGTCTTGCAGGCGGACAATAGTACTCATAAGAATAAGCAGAATAGTTCTTGGTCTTATGAACATGGCGGTTTGATGAACCGCTCTCATATTCATATGCCAGAGTATGGTTTCCCTGCAAAACATTTGCGTTAGTGCAACTCAGGTGAGTCCTCTGTCTGTATGAAGCCTTTGGACCATATGAAGCCTTTGGTCTGAGGTTTGTCTTCTTCACGTGAGGTGTCATGATGACATTCACATGAAGATTCTCCAAACACCTTTTCGGAACCCAGATCTTCTTCATAGGCGGTCCATTCCTATAGTTAGTACCAATGTACCTGGCAAACACTTCACCATTCTGATTCTTAAACAGTTTATAGTTTGCATCAAGGGATTCATCAATGATAATGGGGTTAGCACAAGTGAAGCCAGATAGATTGGATGGATCTGCTGAAGGTTCCTTTGCAGCAACCCACGTGGTTTTGGGGTACTGCTCAGGTTTCCAGTAAGAGCCATCAGCATTCATTTTCCTTACGAACCCAACACCCTCTTTCCTAGGGTTTCGGTTCAGAGTCTACTTTTTGAGGACATCACATAGTGTCTGATGCCCTTTAAGACTTTTGTACATCCCTGTTTCAAGCAATGTCTTCAACCTAGCATTCTCATCAGCAATAGCAGTGGTATCCTCAGCAGAGGGGTTAGTTACCACATCAACAGTTGAAGATATTGCAACAGTAGTAGCAGTAGAACATTCAGCAACAGAAGTAGCATTATCACGCTCAATGCATTTAAGACATGGTGGTTGAAATCCTTCCTGAGCGGAACTGATCTGTTTGGCGCGAAGTGACTCGTTTTCCTTTTGAAGATCTTCATGAGCCGCTCTCAATTTCTCAAGATCTTGCTTCCTTTGAAGATAATCGTAGGAAAGCTTTTCATGAGTTGTTGAGAGAGTTTCATGACGACTTTCAAGTTCCTCATACTTAATGTGAAGATTTTTTATGTCTTCAATTAAGGATTCAGATCGAGTCATTTCAGCACCTAACAGATCATCGCTTCTGTCTAACAGTTTTTGAATATGTTCCATAGCTTTCTGTTGTTCAGTTGCAATTTTAGCAAGTGTTTTGTAGCTGGGTTTTCAACCACAATCAGAGTCATCGTCACTAGATGTTTGATAGTGAGTAGTGCATGTGTTTACCTTGGCACCGCGTGCCATGAAGCCGTAGGTAGAAGCGGAGTAATCCTTGTCATTTGCATCGGTGTCGGTGATGAATTCATTGTCTTCAGTGTTGAAGATGGACTTGGCAACGTATGTTGTAGCCAGACTTACGACGCCTGAATCAGACTCCTCCTCAGACTCCACCTCCGCCTCCTCAGAAGCGGACTCCTCCTCTGAATCCATTTCCTTGCCAACAAACGCACGTGCCTTGCCAGATGAGCTCTTCTTGTGTGATGAAGACTTTGAGGAAGACTTGGAAGAAGACTTTGAGTATTTCTTCTTCTTCTTGTCGTCAGAGTCATATTCCTTGCTCTTCTTGTTCTTTTTGTTCTCATTGTCCCACTGTGGACACTCAGAGATGAAGTGGCCAGGTTTCTTGCACTTGTGACATGTTTTCTTCTTATAGTCGTGAGCAGAAGCTTCATCATTCCTTGAGCTTGATCGGGAAGACTTTCTGAAACCTTTCTTCTTGGTGAATTTTTGGAACTTCTTCACAAGCATAGCAAGTTCCCTTCCAATGTCTTCAGGATCATCCGAACTGCTGTCAGATTCTTCTTCAGATGTGGAGACAGCTTTTGCCTTCAAGGCACGAGTTCGCCCATAGTTTGGACCGTAGATATCTCTTTTCTCAGAAAGCTGAAACTCATGTGTGTTGAGCCTCTCAAGTATGTCAGACAGATCGAGTGTCTTGAAATCAGGACGTTCTTGAATCATCAGGGCTAGGGTGTCAAACGAACTATCAAGTGATCGCAGTAGTGTCTTGACGACTTCATGTTTGGTGATCTCAGTAGCGCCGAGGGCTTGAAGCTCATTTGTGATGTCAATGAGTCGGTCAAATGTGAGCTGGACATTCTCATTGTCATTTCGCTTGAAGCGGTTGAAGAGGTTGCGAAGGACACTGATTCTATGATCTCTCTGGGTTGAGACGCCTTCATTGACCTTGGAGAGCCAGTCCCAGACCAGCTTAGATGTTTCCAAAGCACTCACACGGCCATACTATCCTTTGGTCAGATGACCACAGATGATATTCTTGGTAGTAGAGTCCAGTTGAACGAACTTCTTGACATCAGCAGCAGTGACACCTTCTCCAGCCTTGGGAACGCCGTTCTTGACGACATACCATAGGTCGACGTCAATGGCTTCAAGATGCATGCGCATCTTATTCTTCCAGTAGGGATATTCAGTTCCATCGAAGACGGGGCACGCAGCGGAGACTTTAATTATCCCTGCAGTCGACATAGCTAAAACTCCAGGTGGTTAAACCGAACCACACAGAACAAGGGAGCACCTTACTCTGATACCAATTGAAAGTGCGTTATATCGACTAGAGGGGGGTGAATAGGCGATTTTTATGAAAGTCTTCAAAACGTGGAAGTTATGAAGACAAACGATAGAAATAAACCTATTACCCTGCAGCGGAAGGTAGACTACACTAGGCAAGCCATAGTCAAGTATTCAATAGAGTGAAAGCATAATGACTAATAGCAGCAATGTAGTAAGGATCAGGTAGGAAGATATTGTGAAGCCACACAGAACACGCAGTCACTCGGTGAAGACAAAAGATAGTGCGAACATACAATGACTTCACAAGGAGTAACAGTAAGTAAAGGGAAGGGAAGATGAAACCAGTGACTCGCTGAAGACAATGATTTGTTGGACCAGTTCCAGTTGCTGTGACAACTGTACGTCTGGTTAGGGCGGCTAGGTATTTAAACCTTAGGACACACAGTCCCGGACACCCAGTCCTGAACACGCAGCTCAGGACACCCAGTCCTCACCGTATTCCCCTTGAGCTAAGGTCACACAGACCTCGCCCAATCACTCTGGTATGTCTTCAAGGTAGACTCCCAAAACCTTCACAGACTTCGTTCACCGGCAATCCAAAATGTCTCTTGGATGCTCAGAACGGGACGCCTAACCGGCTGGAGGATGCACAGTCCTCAAGTGTAATAAGTCTTCAGATCACACAGACAAGAAGACTTAAGTGATGCCTAATTCTCTTTGGCTCTGGGTAGTTAGGGCTTTATCCTCGCAAGGAATTCTCTCTCAAAGGCTTCGAGGTGGGTTGCTCTCAAACGACAAAAGCCGTACTCTGAATCTGAGCAGCCAACCGTTTATGGTTGTGGACGATGGAGGCGAAGAAGGGAGAAAGGCGGATCCAAGACTGAGGAGGCATGGCGACGTGGAGCACGAGCTCTCGGAAGGAGCCCTCGGTGTGGACCCCAGGGGGGACGACCCACACCTTCGTGACCCGTCGACACCGACGGCGGCGCCGCCCGTGGCGATCAGCATCAGCTCCTTCAGGGCCCTCAATGTGGGCATACAAGGGAAGCGGGAACCCCGGCGGTGCCCGATCGCACCAAGGTCTCGGCACCACCTGATGGGCCCCCTCGTCCGGGCCACGGGGGACGAGCCGTTTCTTCGGCGGGAGCGGGTTAGGTTCCTCTTGGGGAGCCTTTCCCTTCTCTGCCGTCGAGAACTGGCGGATCGGAGCCATCGCAGCAAGACGGAGCAAGGACCGGGAAGAAGGAGAAGCAAGGGGGCATGAACTGGAAGGGCGCGCACCGTTCCGTACTTATAGCCGGCGAAGGCCAACCGTAGACCTCGACGATCGCAGGTAATCATGACCCGCTTTGCATGCAGGGACTTGTCCAATCCGTGCAGTTGCCGAGGCACCGTGGGGAAGTGGAGGCGCCCACGTCCAATCAACCGCCACGCGGCGCCCAAGGCCGCAGGCTGTTAGGGCCCGCGGCGCTTCGCCCTTGCCCTTCCGCCTCCCTGCACGGCCAAGTCCGGGTGCGCCTTGGGCCCGGGGGCTACTGTCGACATTCTGGGAACGGGGGTCCCCAGACTTGCCTGCCTGCGGCCTGCGGCTTGGCTCAAAGGGGGGCCCGGCACAGCCCATCTTCACGAACACAGACCCAAGACCCTCCGAGGGGCCAAGCCTCGCGGGGTGGACGACGCGGAGCTTCCTCAGGCACGGCCTCATCAAGCTGGCTCGCGAGGAGGCGGAGAAATCAAGGCGGGGTACCTCATGAGGTGCCCATGACGCAAGCCATGACGACCAAGGGCGCCAGGCGGGTGCCAGCCCGCGCAGCGTCCTCCTTCCCTCTTTGGTGCAAAGGGAGCAAGCGCAGCCGCGGAGTACCGAGGCATCAGGCAAAGTTTGCCATTTCGGTGCAACAAGACCAAGACCAGGAGGACTGCAAGACGGAGGTCATTGTGGAGCCCAAGACGGCGTCACCACCAGAGCTTTGTGCAGGCGAAGACTACTTTTGTCAGGATAGCTAGTACTAGTTGTCCCCCTTTCAACGAGGCGGAGGGGTGCAGGTAGGTAGGAGGTGAAATCTCCGCGCGCACCCCAGTGTTCGAACCTCAAGGGTCTGCCGAAACCCGAAATCCGACAAACTCCAACGGCATCACTGAGTATAGGACCACGACCTAAAAACTCCTTAATCATCGTCAGAAAAGTCTGCAACATTAACGTTGCAGCCCGAAACGGGTCAGCACATGCAATATGCTGGCAAGGTAACACATAGAGAGTAATGGAATGAAACAGCTATACTATATGCATATTTGGCTGGTGGAAAGCTCTATGGTTACAGTTTTGCGTAAAGCCAATTTTTCCCTACTTCAAAGGAATAAATTTATTTACTATCATGGTAGTTGTTAAACATTGAAAATGGTTGACAGCATTCTCAATCCCAATTAAGCATCATCATTAAACATAACCCAACAAAATTAATTTAGAGTAACATGTTGAGATTCACATGAAAATCCAGGTACTAGATACTCAAGATGTCCATAACCGGGGACACGGCTAACCATGATTAGTTTATTACACTCTGCAGAGGTTTGCGCACTTTTCCCCACAAGACTCGATCACCTCTGTTTGGTTTCTCGCACTACATGGTGTTTGAGAAGATGGATGACCGAGACATAGTCTTTCAGAAGCGCTAGCACCTTACGATCGGGTAGACCGTACCAAACTGCATCCCCTACATCTGCTAGTCTACCACTGTAAGAGTTCGCACAACTTAGTCAACTATGCTAGAGCCCATAATAGCTTGTGGCTGCACACGGAAGTTTCTAGTGTGAATAGTCTCATGATCCCTTTGAGCCTGGGTGGCGGTCCGGAAGAAAACAGGCAAGTCCTGGAATACCCAGGTGCCTCAATCCACCCAGATGTGTGTTTAAGTTGCCACCTTAGATAAACCATTAATTAACAAACTCACATTTGTCATGGATATCACTCACCCAATCCAAGTCTACTAGCATAGCATGGCATAATAAGCAAACGTAGAAGTAACTCCCAAAGGTTTGATAATAAACAGGTAATAGGTACTACCTCATCTACTTCCCATCCCACAATTTAATTAGATCCTAATCATGCAATGTGTGAGGGTTGATCTAATGCAATAAAACTGGGTAGTAGAAAAGGTATGATCAAAGTGTTACTTGCCTTGCTGATGATCCGCGAAACCTAGAGATTCAAAGTAACAAGCGGCGCACTCCGGGTATTCTATCACAGACAAACAAACAAGCATACAATAAGTACTCATCTAATGCACAGGCAAAACTCAAATAAGAGATCTAACCAGAAGGTTCAACTTAAGAACTCCGGTTGGCAAAAAGAATCAAATCGAATGAAGCAACGAAAGTCAAACGACGAAAGAAAACAACTTCGTTCTACAAATCTGGATCTAGGGCAAATTTTACAGTAGCAAAAACTTGTTTAAGTTGGTTAAACGGATAGAGGGTTTCGAGACGAAACTCTAGGCGCTTGAATCGCCTGATTCCGATAAACGAGCGGAAAGTTATACTAAAACGAAAAACGGATCAGGAATCGCGATCAGAAAAATCGCGGATTTAATCCAAGAAAAAGAAAAACGACGAACGACGATATATTTTTTTTTCTTTTTTTTTACGAAGGCATGGAAAACGAGGCGGCGGCGAACCTCGGTGGCAGGATCCGGCGACGGCGGCGGCGGACGACGACGGCAGCGGCGGCGGCTAGGGCGGGGCGCGCGGGCTAGGGTTTGGGGGCACGGGTGGCTGGGCTCGGCTGGCTCCCGCCCCCCCCCCCCCCGCGGCTTATAAAGGCCTCCCGGGTCGGTGTCCAGGTCGTACACGGGCCGTTAAGTCGGTTCACATTTTTTTTAATTATTCCGCTCGGAAGAAAAATAAAGAGAAATACTAAACGGACTCCAAAAATTCCGAAATAAATTTTCACGGGCTTCTAAAATCAAGCGCACAAGGTGAACATTTATTTGGGACCTAAATGCAATTTTGAAAAATGCACGTTTTTCCTAAATTCAAATAAAACACCGAAAAACTACAAAATAAAATCTTATTTGATTTTATTATTAAATCCTCAATATTTCTTTATTTTGGGAAAGTCATTTTATTCCCTCTCTCATATTTTTGTAATAGAAATAATTGACGATAAAATAAATAAAATCAAATGATTCTATTCTCAAAATTTGAGATAACTCAAATATGAAAATAACGAAATCCCCAACTCTCTCCGTGGGTCATTGAGTTGCGTAGAATTTCTAGGATCAACCAAATGCAAAATAAAATATGATATGCATTGATGATCTAATGTATAACATTCCAAATTGAAGATTTGGGATGTTACAAACCTACCCCCCCTTAAGATGAATCTCGCCCTCAAGATTCGGGTTGACTAGAAAATAGGTGAGGGTGGTCCTTGAGCAAATCTTCCTCTCGTTCCCAGGTGGCTTCATCCTCTGTGTGGTGGCTCCACTGAACTTTGCAAATCTTGATAACCTTGCTGCAAGTAACTCAGCTGGCAAACTCGAGGATCTTAATTGGCTTCTCCTCATAGGTCAAATCGTTATCCAACTGAATAGTTTCTAAGGGCACTGTGTCTCTCAACGGTATGTCAGCCATCTCCGCATGACACTTCTTCAACTGGGAAATGTGGAACACATCATGAACTCCTGACAATCCTTCAGGCAATTCCAACTTGTAGGCCACTTCTCCCATACGCTCCAAAACTCGATATGGTCCTATAAATCGTGGCGCTAACTTCCCTTTAACTCCAAAACACTTTGTTCCCCGAAGTGGAGATACTCGAAGATAAGCTCTATCTCCAACTTCGTAAACTGTCTCCTTGCGTTTAGAATCTGCATAACCTTTCTGTCTGGACTGGGCTACCTTGAGACTGTCGCGAATCAACTTCACCTTCTGTTCAGACTCTTTAATCAAGTCAGGTCCAAACAACTGGCGATCTCCAACTTCGTCCCATGACAACGGTGTCCTGCACCTCCTTCCGTACAATGCTTCGAAAGGGGCCATCTTCAAACTGGTTTGGTAACTGTTGTTGTAAGAGAACTCTGCATATGGCAAATTATCGTCCCAACTAGATCCATAATCTAGCGCACAAGCTCTCAGCATATCCTCCAAAATCTAATTGACTCTCTCGGTATGTCCATCTGTCTGTGGATGAAAAGTTGTACTGAATTCTAGCCTGGTACCCAAAGTTTCGTGCAACTACTTCCAGAACTTTGAGGTAAACTTGGTTCCTCTATTTGATACGATACTCCTTGGAACTCCATGCAGACATACGATCCTGGTCATGTATATCTTTGCCAACTTAGCACTGGTGTAAGTGGTCTTTACTGGGATGAAATGAGCTACTTTCGTCAATCGATCGACTACAACCCAAATCGAGTCATAGCCTGAACGAGTCCTGGGCAATCCCGTGATAAAATCCATGCCTAGCTTATCCCACTTCCATTCGGGTATCGGCAATGGTTGTAACAATCCAGCTGGCTTCTGATGCTCTGCCTTTACTCTCTGACATACATCACAAACTGCTACATACTCCGCAATATCCTTTTTCATTTCAGTCCACCAGAAAATATCCTTCAAATCCAAATACATCTTGGTATTTCCTGGGTGAATCGAATATGGTGAATCGTGGGCCTCTTGCAAAATCAACTTCCTGATCTCTGGGTCATTGGGCACGTAAACGCGGTCTTCAAACCATAGGGTATCGTTTTCATCCTCACGAAATCCTTTAGCTTTTCCTTTGCTCAATTTTTCCTTAATGGCGGCAATCTCTTTGTCGGTCTTTTGGGCTTCTTTGATTTTATCCATCAAGTTGACTGAATCTCCAATGCTGCTACATAGCCTCTCGGAACTATTTCCAAACATAGTTCACGAAGATTTTATGCTAACTCCTTGGGCATTTCTCCCGTCATTAACGTATTGACATGGCTCTTACGACTTAATGTGTCTGCTACTACATTAGCCTTTCCAGGGTGATAATGCAATTTCATAGCATAATCCTTGATGAGTTCCAACCATCTCCTTTGTCTGAGATTCAACTCCTTCTGTGTGAAAATGTACTTCAAACTCTTATGATCCGTGTACACCTCACAATGGTTTTCAATGAGGAAATGCCTCCATGTTTTCAAAGCTTGCACTACGGCTGCTAACTCCAAATCATGTGTAGCGTAATTCAACTCATGAGGCTTTAGTTGTCTTGAGGCATATGAAACAACTCTCCCTTCCTGCATAAGCACTGCTCTAGGTCCTCGACGTGAAGCATCGCAATACACCTCATAATCTTTGGTCTGGTCTGGCAAAATCAACACTGGTGAGGTAACCAAACGTTCCTTCAACTCCTGGAAACTAGCCTCACATTCCTCCATCCATATGAACTTGGTATATTTCTTTAATAACTCCGTCATAGGTTTCGCAATCTTTGAGAAATTTTCAATAAATCTCCGGTAGTATCCTGCGAGTCCAAGAAAACTCCGGATCTCTCCAACTGTGGTCGGTGCTTCCCATTTAGTCACGGTATCCACTTTAGCGGGATCTACTGCTATACCTACTCCAGATATAACGTGTCCGAGAAATCCTACTTCCTTCAACCAAAACTCACATTTGCTGAACTTGGCATATAGTTGATGTTCTCTGAGCTTTCCAAGTACCAAACGCAAATGCTCCTTATGCTCCTCTTCATTCTTCGAATAAACCAGGATATCATCAACGAAAACTACGACAAACTTATCCAAAAACTCCATAAACACTTTGTTCATCATGTTCATAAAATAGGCAGGTGCGTTAGTCAGACCAGATGACATAATGGTATACTCGTACAGCCCATACCTAGTGGTAAAAGCTGTCTTTGGAATATCCTGTTCTTGAATCTTCAACTGGTGGTATCCTGATCGCAGATCGATCTTGGAAAATACCTTAGCTCCTTGCAATCGATCAAACAGATCATTAATCATTGGTAGTGGGTACTTGTTCTTGATCGTTACTTCGTTCAATCCTCGATAATCAACAACCATCCTTAACGATCCATCCTTCTTCTCCACTAGAAGTACTGGCGATCCCCAAGGCGAAGAACTTGGGCAAATATATCCCTTATCCAGTAACTCCTTAATCTGTTTCTTAACTTCTACCAAATCCTTTGCTGGCATCCTATATGGTCTCTTCGATATTGGCCCTGTGCTTGGAAATAGCTCAATCAAAAACTCAATATCTCTATCCGGTGGCATGCCTGGCAACTCTTCCAGAAATACATCGGGAAAATCCCTTACCACTGGTACTTCCTCCTGCACAACTCCTGTTAGGCAATTTACTTGAGTCCTCTTCGGCACATGTCGGGATACATACTTGATCCTTCTCCCTTCTGGTGTGGTAAGCAAAATTGACTTACTAGCACATTCAATATTCCCTTCATACTTTGATAACCAATCCATGCCTAATATCACATCCAATCCTTGTGATTTCAATACTATTAGGTCTGAGGGAAAAACATAGTTACCAATCCTTAATGGTAACCGATCACACCATAGACTAGCCACATACTCTGCTCCAGGCGAGGTTACTAACATGGGTGACCTAAGGGCTTGGGTTGATAGGTTGTACTTATCCACAAATCCCCTTGAGATGTATGAATGTGATGCACCAGTATCAAAAAGAACGAGTGCAGTAAATGACTTAACCAAAAACTTACCTATTACTGCATCAGGCTGAGCTTCAACCTCCTCCACGCTAACGTGGTTCACCTGTCCCCTGTTGAAAGGGTTCGGCTTCTTCCCAGAACTTCCATTGCCATTTCCATTTTGTATTTCAGGGCACTCATTGGCATAATGTCCGTTCTTTGAACACTTAAAGCAAGTGACTTGGCTCAGGTCCTTCTTGGCTGGGGTTGATGGGTTGGTGCGGTTCTGTCTGTTGCTTCCTCCATTCCCATTACCATTCCTGGTGCCATTGTGATTGTGCGAGCTACCTCCTCCATGGGTATGCTGGAAATGTCCTCCCGGTCTAGTGGTAAAATGTGGCTTCTGCTGAGCTCCTGAACTATACTTTCCTTGCCCATACTTCCTCTTGCGATTCTCAATTTGCTGCTGCTTCCCTTCAATCATAAGAGCATGATCTACCAACTCCTGGTAGTTGTTGAAGGTTGCTACCATCAACTGCATGCTCAACTCATCATTCAGTCATTCTAGAAACTTCTCCTGCTTAGCTGCATCCGTAGCGACGTCATCTGGGGCATAACGTGCTAACTTACTAAAGTCCTCCACATACTGGCCAACTGTCCGTCCTTCTTGGCGCAAGTTGCGAAACTCACGCTTATTCATGGCCATAGCTCCTGATGAAACATGTGCAGTACGAAAAGCTTGCTGAAACTGGTCCCATGTGACAGTGTCGACTGCGAAAGTGGCTGTGAAATTCTCCCACCAGGATGCTGCGGGTCCTTCTAACTGATGTGCGGCAAACTTCACCTTCTCCGCATCTGTGCATCCTGCTATGGTCAACTCCCTAGCTGTCTTGCGGAGCCAATCATCTGCTACTATCGGCTCGGTGCTACTGGAAAACACCGGCAGATTCAGCCTAAGAAAACGGGCTAAGTGATCAACAGGTGGTGGTGGTGGTGGTGGGTTGTTGTTGTTGTTCCCCTGATTCTGATTCTGGACTAGCAACTGCATCAGTGTGTTCTGCTGCTGGATCAACTGGGTGAGCTCCGGTGGAAAGGCAAATCCGGGGTCACGTCTGGGAGGCATCTGAGGGTTTAGAAAAGATGAGATGTAAGAATAGAGGGGGTCTAAAGAGAAAACACTACCCATATTCTCATGAGGCAAAATCGAACAATTCACTTCATTCAATCAAACAAGGGCATACAATCGATCTATCTATCGCAAAAGTGCCCGGACTACTATATTTACATGGTGGACTACTACTACTGATGAGGTGGTCTACTAGAAATATTCTTCGGTTGCAGACTCCATGATATCTGCTCCGGCTTCATCAACATAGTCATCATCGCTACTATCTGGATCTGAATTGGTGCCATCGATGATGATGTAGTCTTCCGGGCTAATCTCCTTGGGTTCTTCGTCTTCCTCTACTGGTGTAGGGCCTCCCATAAATATTCCAATCTTCTTGATCAGGTCGTCATTCTTCTCCACCAATACTTCAATTTCTCCTTCATAATCTTCACGTGTAGCCTTGAGTTCTTCCTCCAGTTCCTTGATTCTAGTCTTGGCCTTCTTCAGATCTATCATGTTGCCGCACATCTGGTTCTCCTGTCGTCGAATGTGCTGGTTTAGCTCCTGGATAAAAGCTGCAATTGATCTATCCTTCCTGGTGTTGATCATCTCCCAGTGTTCATCTCGGCGCCCACAAATCTGGTAGATAGTATCCTTGAGATCCTTGTGGTAGACTTCTCCAATGTGTCCCATGGCAATGTGAGCTGCCATGCTCTGTCCTAGACTCCAAGTTGGTGCATCAAAAGAAAACTCTATGGCCTCAGTGACTGGCATGAACGTCCTTCCTGGAACTTGAACTTTAATCATCCAGCGCTCTTCTTCAGGTAAAGTGGTGTTGTAGGTTCCCGTGAAGCTTGGTACTCCTATGTTTAGGTATCTAGTGACTTCCTTCAAGTGACGTCCAAAGGGTGTATCTTCATCTGGTTGTGTGAACTTGTTCCTTGCATCCGCCATCCTAAAGAGTAGAAAAGATGAGAAGTCAGAAGAGAAGAGAGTGAATAGTGATCTAGGTCCTTTAGCTTAGTGGTCGTGTCCTACAGTCAATGTGTGCTCTGATACCATCTCTGTAGCGACCAGACCTCAAACAGTCTGATCTCTGTGCTCCGGTGTCATCCCTGGATCAGTAATGCTGACACCACACAGTACTCAGAGAATTTATAGTAGAGTAGCAATCACACACTTATTACATCGAGTGTCTCAAAAGAGAACTTAATACAATAAATATGGCTTAAGGCCATCTAATAACGATAACGGCGGAAGGCTTGGAAGATAAGTGGGTCCATCAACTCTGTCGGTGTTCTGGGAACGGGGGTCCCCAGACTTGCCTGCCTGCGGCCTGCGGTGTGGCTCAAAGGTGGGCCCAGCACGGCCCATCTTCACCAACACAGACCCAAGACCCTCGCGAGGGGCCAAGCCTCGCGGGGTGGACGACGCGGAGCTTCCTCAGGCACGGCCTCATCAGGCTGGCTCGCGAGGAGGCGGAGAAATCAAGGCGGGGTACCTCACGAGGTGCTCGTGACGCAAGCCATGATGACCAAGGGCGCCAGGCGGGTGCCAGCCCGCGCAGCGTCCTCCTTCCCTCTTTGGTGCAAAGGGAGCAAGCGTAGCCGGAGTACCGAGGCATCAGGAAAAGGTTGCCATTTCGGTGCAACAAGACCAAGACCAGGAGGACTGCAAGACGGAGGTCATTGTGGAGCCCAAGACGGCGTCACCACCAGAGCTTTGTGCAGGCGAAGACTACTTTTGTCAGGATAGCTAGTACTAGTTGTCCCCCTTCAAATTAGCCCGCCATTGTTGGCTCCCTTCCCGCTCGATATTTGGGAAGAGGACCAGGGCCTCTATAAATAGAACCAACCACCCATAGAACAAGGGGGATGGGGGACGAAGGACGAGAAAAAGAGAAGAGAGAGAGAGAGAAGGGTGACTGAACTCCTCCCAGCAGTTCATCACCCCAGCCAAGAGCAGACCCTCGCGAGGCTGTTCTTCCTTGTATTGTTCATCAATGCCAGCCCAAGAGGCAATCCACCACACCACACACTGGAGTAGGGTATTACACCACAACGGTGGCCCGAACCAGTATAAACCCTGTGTCATTCGTGTTGTTCTTTCCATAGCTTAGATCTTAGCGAGGCGGAGGGGTGCAGGTAGGTAGGAGGCGAAATCTCCGCGCGCACCCCAGTGTTCGAACCTCAAGGGTCTGCCGGAACCCGAAATCCGACATTTGGCGCGCCAGGTAGGGGTGCGCCGGAATTCATCTTCCACCGCCCCATTCACCTCCGACCATCGCGCCCATGTCAGACGCTCGTCGGGCCCGTGCCAAGCGCCGGGCCGCTCTCGCTTCCCGCGTTGCCCAGACGGCTCCTGTCAGCGGGCGTCCTCGCCGTTCCCCGTCACCTACCGTCAACACCGCCACCGGCCCGGCGGGGGATGAGCAGCAAGCATCGTCTTAGCATCCGTCCGTGCAGCAAGACGGCCGCACCGCTACTCCCTCACTCACCCCAGTTGGTTCTTCGTCCCACGCGCGCACCCATGGAGGCTCGAGCTGCGCTCATCGCGGCAAACGAGCTCCTGCGCTACCGTCCTGTCGACGACGTCTACGAAGAATGGCTCGACCGCGTCGCCGAGCTCGTCCGTGCCGCAGGGGGCTCTCCTGCACCGTCCGCTCCGCTGCACCGCACCATGCCCCGCGCGGGCGACGAAGCTCCGGCGGCGCCTCGGCCGCCTCCTCCACAAGAAGGCGCCATGGCTCCAAGGCGCGCGGCCCCTGGGCGGAACCCGCTCTGTCAGGTGCCAGCGCGGCAAGAGCAGAGCTGCCAAGAAGTCCCTCGCCCGCAAGAAGCTGCCCGGGCGCTCCTTGCTCCAGCACGTCGCGACCATGATCCTGCTCCCGCATGGCAAGACCCAACTGCAGCGCGTGGGGACATGCAAGACCAAGCTCTCCGTCACCCAAGGCCTCCCGTGGCCACAGCAGGCTGCCGTGCCTTCACCGCCGAGCTACGCAGCGTCGCGTGGCCCGGCAAGTTCAAACCGGACCTGCCTCCTCATTACGACGGCACGGCTGACCCTACGAAGTTCCTCCAGCTCTACGAGCTGGGCATCGAAGCCGCCAACGGAGACGAGAAGGTCATGGCGAACTGATTTCCCATGGCGCTCAAGGATGGGGCCCGCACCTGGCTCCTGAACCTGGCTCCAGGCACGATCTCCTCCTGGGACGAGATGCGAACCCGCTTCATCGCCAACTTCCAAGGTACTCGCGACCGACCACCCGCCTTGAGCGACATGCGCCGCATCAAGCAACAACTCGGGGAGACCCTGCAGAAGTACATCCAGCGCTTCAACAACGCACGCCTCAAGATTCCCAAGGTGACTGAGGAGGCCATCATCTCAGCCTTCTCCGACGGCGTGCGCGACATCAAGATGAAGGAGGAGCTAGCGATGCATGAAGACCTATGCACTTCCTTGGAGCTGTTCAACTTGGCGACCAAGTGCGCTAGGGCTGAGGAAGGGCGTCTCTCCCTCCTCGAGCTGCCTGCCACAGACCCAGAAGAGAAGAAGCCCAAGGCCAAGGACGTGAAGCGCAAGGGGGCTACCGTGCTCGCGGCAGAACCGGACACTAAGCGGGGACGAGATCAGCCCGAACCTTCCAAGGGCAGTCGGTACTGTGTGTACCACGACCTCCACACCCACAACACCAACGAATGTCAAGAGCTCTGAGCCGTGCAAGAAGGAAGGATCGGCCGTCTCCCCGACCGCAGTGACCGGGGCTACGGTCGAGGAGGAGGAAGGAACGCAGGATGCTGGGAAGACCGTGGCCTGCGCCAAGGGTGGCGCGATCAACCTCGCGAGGATCGCTGGCAAGACCCGCCTCGCGAGGGAGACTGGAGGGATCAGCCTCGCGAGGATCGCCTGCATGGCAACGCAGGCCTCCCTCCGCCGCCGCCGCAGCCAAGGAGAAACGAGGACCGCCACCAAGACGAGGGGGCTGGGGGCTTCTAGGAGCCGCGCGCGATCGCCTGCATCCTGGGCGGGGCTTAGGCCCCAGCCTCTCAATGCATCTTCAAGCAGTTCGCCCGTGAAGTGAATGTAGTCCTCCCCAGGCTTGAAGCCACGCGCCCTCTCAGGTGGTCGGCGTGCGCCATCATGTTCAGCTCAGCAGATCAGCTCAAGTGTGCGGCTACAACCAGAGTCCTCCCGATGCTTTGTTCCCCAATTATCAGCAACATGGTGGTCACCAGGACCCTCATCAATGGCGGGGCAGGGCTCAACGTCCTGTCCGTGGAAACATTCAACAATATCCAAGTGCCCTACAGCCAGCTTCAGCCAACCAAGCCCTTCTCTGGAATCACCGACGGCTCCACGGTCCCGATTGGGCAGGTCCGCCTCCCTGTCACCTTCGAGGCACGCGACAACTATCGCACCGAGCACATCGACTTCGATGTCGCTCACATTCGCCTGCCGTACAACGCCATCCTTGGGTACCCGGCGCTGGCCATTCATGGCCGTAACTCACCACGGCTACAACATCCTCAAGATGCCAGGAAGTGGCGGAGTCATCACGGTGCCCTGTGAAGAGAAGGACGCGGTGTGTTCCCTGGAACGAGCCTTTCAGGCCGTGTCACTGGAAGACCCGGATCGCGGAAGCAGGAGGCTTCTCGAGACCGCCTCCAAGAAGAAGAATACATTGTCCGGCCCGGCCCCTCAGGAGGCAGGCCCCTCTGGGCCCGTGCCTGCCCAGGGGGAACCTCCTTCCGTCGCATAGGAAAGTGCGCCCGGCACCCTCCTCAGGCAGGGCTCGGGGGCTCTCCCCTGGAGGGCCACCGACTTGGCTAGGGTCACGAGGAAGGCGTTTGGGCACCACATGGAGGCGTGCTTCGAAGCATGTTTCCCTCAAGGAGTAAGGCAAGGAGAGCCAGACCCTCAGGAGTTCGTCAGCAAGGCTATTCAGGAGCTACAGGAGTCAAGGGTGATGAAAGGCGGCCGCCGTCTACCAGCAGTGGCCCCCCCATCCAGGCGAGGATGGTGCGCTGCGCGTCTGCATCGACATACCAAGGCTCAACCGAGTCTCCTCTCTAGAGCGCCCCTGGCCCTCGCGAGAGGGGCGCTGTGGAGGTCCACCCCACAGCTGCGTTCGCATGCCTTACGGCTTGCCGAACGCGGCTGTCACGCATCAGCGCCTCATGAGGGGCATCATGGAGGCACAAGAGGCCAGGCGTTCCGGAGCCCTGGCGGAGATGAGATGGCCCGCAGGGAGCCACCAGCGCCCCCGGAGCCTCCTGAGGCCCCTAGGCCTGGGGGCTCGTGAGGATCGGCTTCCGCAGCCCACCGAGTCCGCTACACCAACATCCCTTCGTACCCAACATCATCAGGTGACATCTTTCAAGTTTTACTTCTAGCTGGGAGCGCCCCCCAGGGCTGCATTATTCAAAGGCCGCGTGGGTCTGTCCCTGCGGCATGTATCCCTTTAATTTCATGTTGTTAGCTTACCTTGTTGGGGGCGCCCCTCGGGCTGCATGATCCCCAAGTCGCTCGGGCCAGACCCAGCGATGTCCGCCTTCCCAGCATCTATTTGAATGAATCCACTCCTTCGCGGCTAATTTGTTCGACCTAGCTGCCTGCTCAACTGACGCCAACTGACGGAACTGCTCTCAAACGGCACGACGCTTGCGCATGGGTCCGTCCCTGCAACGCTGACAAACCTGAATGGCTGAGCTCTGGCCGCGGCAGCCCCGCATGGCGCCACCTCATCAAGCCTTCAGTGCCTCGTACCCTTCAGAAGCAACCAACAGCTGACTGTCAATTGTCATGGCAACCCCTCGTTTTTTCTATGATGGGTCTACAGGATCTCCTGAAGGAGCTGCGTCAGGCAAGGCTCTTGCGGTGTCTCCTTCGCTCTCATCCGCGCGAACCGCTTGCACGTTAAAGGGTGTGCCTGAGCATCGTGACTCAGGGCTCCTACTGGCTCTCCAGCCCTCACCCTCTGGCCTTGTCCACGGCATCGCGACCTGGCATACCAGCAACGGCTGAGACTCGCTCGAGGGCCGGGACCCGAGGACGTAGAGCAGAAAGGGGAGCAAAGGCGAGAGGGGAGGGACACACGAGGACCTCGCCGAGCAACCTCGCGCCTGCCGATGCACGGACCCGGCGACACGCCAGAGAGCGACCCCTGGTTCTCGAGATAAGTCACCACCCGGAAGCACCAGCTACCGTGGCACCACCCCCGCACCTAATGCAATCCCGTGTTAACGACGCTGCTCTCCTTTCTCACCGAACGACGGCTGCTTGGGCGCCAAAGGGAACCTCCTGAGCATCGCGACTCGGGGGCTCTTACCGGACTCCGGGTCGCTCACCTCCTGGCCTTGACCACGGCATCGCGACCTGGCATACCAGCGACGGCTGAAGCCGCCTTGGGACTGGGACCTGTCGGCGCAGAGCACCAAGCCCTCGTGAGGTTCGAAAGGGAGGACAGCTAAGACGTAATGAGCAACTCGCACAATTCTACGACAAGGGTTGTATTAACAAAACAAGATCACAGGCACCTTACAAGCCCCCACGGGACGCGTCTTTGATTCCTCGCAGGGAACAGATCGTAAAGGGACACTAACTACGCGCGCCCCTGCAGAAGATGCCATCATCAACAGTGGGTCGTCAAGCACCGGCGCCAACCCCATCCAGATCAGAGTCGGCAGCGGACTGACGAGCCCGCCCTGCTCCAGGAGCGGCGCCGGCTCGGGGGCTTGTAACTGTCGTCGCTCATCTCCGGAGTCGCGAAGAGCTCGCCGGAATCGCTGGAACCTCCGACGCCTCCACCGCCTAAGGACCCGCCAAGGGAGCTGTCGGCGGGCCCAGTCCGTGCCGCAGCAGGGTCCCGGCCACCTCTCCCGGGACAGCACTCCAGTCGGCGCCCGTTCACATCGAAGACCTTGAAGAACATCACCGAAGCACCGTCGTACTCCAAGTGGATCGCGAAGGCGCCTCTTGTCCTGCAAACCCGGGAGATTTTGCTCCAGCCTCGAGTCATGAAGACCTCGCCCGGGGCAATGACCGCGACCTCTGCCTCGGTCGCGAGGGTGCTGCAGCCGGCGTGCTGCAGCCAAAGCTCCAGGGGCTCCCCCTGCGGGACGATGGCAAAGAAGGGAGGAAGGCGGATCCAAGACTGAGGAGGCATGGCGACGTGGAGCACGAGCTCTCGGGAGGAGCCCTCGGTGTGGACCCCAGGGGGGACGACCCACACCTTCGTGACCCGTCGACGCTGACGGCGGCGCCGCCCGTGGCGATCAGCATCAGCTCCTTCAGGGCCCTCGATGTGGGCATACAAGGGAAGAGGGAACCCCGGCGATGCCCGTTCGCACCAAGGCCTCGGCAACACCTGATGGGCCCCCTCGTCCGGGCCATGGGGGACGAGCCGTTTCTTTGGCGGGAGCGGGTCAGGTTCCTCTTGGGGAGCCTTTCCCTTCTCTGCCGTTGAGAACCGGCGGATCGGAGCCATCACAACAAGACAGAGCAAGGACCGGGAAGAAGCAGAAGCAAGGGGGGATGAACTGGAAGGGCGCACGCCATTCCGTACTTATAGCTGGCGAAGGCCAACCATCAACCTCGACGATCACAGGTAATCATGACCTGCTTTGCATGCAGGGACTTGTCCAATCCGTGCAGTTGTCGAGGCGCCATGGGGAAATGGAGGCGTTCACGTCCCATCAACCGCCACGCGGCGCCCAAGGCCGCAGGCTGTTAGGGCCCGCGGCGCTTCGCCCTTTCCCTTCCGCCTCCCTGCACGGCCAAGTCCGGGCGTGCCTTGGGCCCGGGTGCTACTATCGGTGTTCTGGGAATGGGGGTCCCCAGACTTTCCTGCCTGCGGCCTGCGGCGTGGCTCAAAGGGGGCCAGCACGGCCCATCTTCACCAACACAGACCCAAGACCCTCGCGAGGGGCCAAGCCTTGCGGGGCGGATGACGCGGAGCTTCCTCAGGCACGGCCTCATCAGGCTGGCTCGCGAGGAGGCGGAGAAATCAAGGCGGGGTACCTCACGAGGTGCCCGTGATGCAAGCCATGACGACCAAGGGCGCTAGGCGGGTGCCAGCCCGCGCAGCGTCCTCCTTCCCTCTTTGGTGCAAAGGGAGCAAGCGCAGCCGCAGAGTACCGGGGCATCAGGCAAAGGTTGCCATTTCGGTGCAACAAGACCAAGACCAGGAGGACTGCAAAACGGAGGTCATTGTGGAGCCCAAGACAGCGTCACCACCAGAGCTTTGTGCAGGCGAAGACTACTTTTGTCAGGATAGCTAGTACTAGTTGTCCCCATTCAAATTTGCCCGCCATTGTTGGCTCCCTTCCCGCTCGATATTTGGGAAGAGGACCAGGGCCTCTATAAATAGGACCAACCACCCACAGAACAAGGGGGACGAAGGACGAGAAAAAGAGAAGAGAGAGAGAGAAAGAGAGAGAGAGAAGGGTGACTGAACTCCTCCTAGCAGTTCATCGCCCCAGCCAAGAGCAGACCCTCGCGAGGCTGTTCTTCCATGTATTGTTCATCAATGCCAGCCCAAGAGGCAATCCACCACACCACACACTGGAGTAGGGTATTACAACACAACGGTGGCCTGAACCAGTATAAACCCTGTGTCATTCGTGTTGTTCTTTCCATAGCTTAGATCTTAGCGAGGCGGAGGGGTGCAGGTAGGTAGGAGGTGAAATCTCCGCGCGCACCCCAGTGTTCGAACCTCAAGGGTCTGCCGGAACCCGAAATCCGACAAACTCCAACGGCATCACTGAGTATAGAACCACGACCTAAAAACTCCTTAATCATCGTCAGAAAAGTCTGCAACATTAACGTTGCAGCCCGAAACGGGTCAGCACATGGAATATGCTGGCAAGGTAACACATAGAGAGTAATGGAATGAAACAACTATACTATATGCATATTTGGCTGGTGGATTGCTCTATGGTTACAGTTTTGCGTAAAGCCAATTTTTCCCTACTTCAAAGGAATAAATTTATTTACTATCATGGTAGTTGTTAAACATTGAGAATGGTTGACAGCATTCTCAATCCTAATTAAGCATCATCATTAAACATAACCCAACAAAATTAATTTACAGTAACATGTTGAGATTCACATGAAAATCCAGGTACTAGATACTCAAGATGTCCATAACCGGGGACACGGCTAACCATGATTAGTTTATTACACTCTACAGAGGTTTGCGCACTTTTCCCCACAAGACTCGATCGCCTCCGTTTGGTTTCTCGCACTACATGGTGTTTGAGAAGACTGATGACCGAGACATAGTCTTTCAGAAGCGCTAGCACCTTACGATCGGGTAGACCGTACCAACCTACATCCCCTACATCTGCTAGCCTACCACTGTAAGAGTTCGCACGACCTAGTCAACTATGCTAGAGCCCATAATAGCTTGTGGCTGCACACGGAAGTTTCTAGTATGAATAGTCTCATGATCCCTTTGAGCCTGGGTGGCGGTCCGAAAGAAAACAGGCAAGTCCTGGAATACCCAGGTGCCTCAATCCACCCAGATGTGTGTTTAAGTTGCCACCTTAGATAAACCATTAATTAACAAACTCACATCTGTCATGGATATCACTCCCCCAATCCACGTCTACTAGCATAGCATGGCATAATAAGAAAACGTAGAAGTAACTCCCAAAGGTTTGATAATAAACAGGTAATAGGTACTACCTCATCTACTTCCCATCCCACAATTTAATTAGATCCTAATCATGCAATGTGTGAGGGTTGATCTAATGCAATAAAACTGGGTAGTAGAAAAGGTATGATCAAAGTGTTACTTGCCTTGCTGATGATCCGCGAAACCTAGAGATTCGAAGTAACAAGCGGCGCACTCCGGGTATTCTATCACAGACAAACAAACAAGCATACAATAAGTACTCATCTAATGCACAGGTAAAACTTAAATAAGATATGTAACCAGAAGGTTCAACTTAAGAACTCCGGTTGGCAAAAAGAATCAAATCGAACGAAGCAACGAAAGTCAGACAGCGAAAGAAAACAACTTCGTTCTACAAATCAGGATCTAGGGAAAATTTTACAGTAGCAAAAACTTGTTTAAGTTGGTTAAACGGATAGAGGGTTTCGAGACGAAACTCTAGGCGCTTGAATCGCGTGATTCCGATAAACGAGCGAAAAGTTATACTAAAACGAAAAACGGATCAGGAATCGCGATCAGGAAAATCGCGGATTTAATCCGAGAAAAAGAAAAACAACGAACACCGATATATTTTTTTCTCTTTTTTTATGACGGCACGGAAAACGAGGCGACAGCGAACCTCGGCGACGGGATCCGGCGACGGTGGCGACGGCTAGGGCGGGGCGCACGGGCTAGGGTTTGGGGGCGTGGGTGGCTGGGCTCGGCTGGCTCCCCCCGGCTTATAAAGGCCTCCCAGGTCGGTGTCCAGGTCGGACACGGCCCGTTAAGTCGGTTCGCATTTTTTTAATTATTCCGCTCGGAAGAAAAATAAAGAGAAATATTAAACGGACTCCAAAAATTCCGAAATAAATTTTCACGGGCTTCTAAAATCAAGCCGCACAAGGTGAACATTTATTTGGGACCTAAATGCAATTTTGAAAAACACACATTTTTCCTAAATTCAAATAAAACACCGAAAAACTACAAAATAAAATCTAATTTGATTTTATTATTAAATTCTCAATATTTATTTATTTTGGGAAAGTCATTTTATTCCCTCCCTCATATTTTTGTAATAGAAATAATTGACGATAAAATAAATAAAATCAAATGATCCTATTCTCAAAATTTGAGAGAACTCAAATATAAAAATAATGAAATCCCCAACTCTCTCCGTGGGTCATTGAGTTGCGTAGAATTTCTAGGATCAACCAAATGCAAAATAAAATATGATATGCATTGATGATCTAATGTATAACATTCCAAATTGAAGATTTGGGATGTTACAATTTTTGATTGTTTCATGCCAATATTATACAACTTTCACATATTTTGGCAAATTTTTACATGATTTATTGGACTAACCTATTGATCTAGTGCCAGTTCATGTTTGTTGCATGTTTTTTGTTTCACAGAAAAACCATATCAAACGAAGTCCAAATGCAATAAAATTTTACGGAGAATTATTTTGGAATATATGTGATTTTTGGGAGTTGGAATCATCGCAAACGGGGGCCCACAGTGCCCACAAGACACCAGGGCGCGCCCCAGGGGCCAGGCGCGTGGTGGTGGGTTGTGCTCACCTCGTACGTCGGTTTGAGCTCTACATCAGGCACAAGGAAGCTTACATCCGGATAAAAAGTCGTGTTAAAATCTCAGTGCAATCGGAGTTACGGATCTCCCGAAATATAAGAAACGGTTTTCGGCCAGATCCGTGGAACGAAAAACAAAAGAGAAAAGAGAGGGAGATGCAATCTCGGAGGGGCTCCAGCCCCTCCGCCGCCATGGAGGCCATGGACCAGAGGGGAACTCTCCTCCCATCTAGGGGGGATTCCAAGGAAGAAGAAGAAGGAGGAGACTCTCTCCCCCTCTCTCCCGGTGGCGTCGGAGTGCTGCCGGGGCAAGGATCGTGACGACGATCTACATCAACAATCTTGCTACCGTCAACACCAACTTCCCCCCCTCTATGCAGCGGTGTAACACCCCTTCTCCCTGTTGTAATATCTACTTAAACATGGTGCTCAACTCCATATATTATTTCCCAATGATCTATGGTTATCCTATGATCGATGTTTGAGTAGATCCGTTTTGTCCTATGGTTTAATCGTGATCTTGGTTCGTATGATTGTATATTTTATTTATGGTGTTGTCCTACGGTGCCCTCCGTCTCGTGCAAACTTGAGGGGTCCCCGCTGTAGGGTGTTGCATTATGTCCATGCATCGTTCGCTTATGGTGGGTTGCGAGAGTGATAGAAGCTTAAACCCGAGTAAGTGGGTTATGCCGTATGGGAGTAAAGAGGACTTGATACTTAATGCTATGGTTGGGTTTCACGACCTTAATGATCTTTAGTAGTTGCGGATGCTTGCTAGGGGTCCAATCTTAAGTGCATATGATCCAAGTAGAGAAAGTATGTTAGCTCATGCCTCTCCCTCATATAAAATTGCAAGAATGATTACCGGTACTTGTTATCGATTGCCTAAGGACAAGTGACTTTCTTATTGACAAAAACTATCCACTTTTATTATCTTGCAGTTTATTTGTAGTTTTATTCTCGCAAAGTCCTCGTAGTTTTATCCTTGCAAAATAGTTTCATACTTGTTTCCGGTAAAGCAAACATCAAGTGTGTGTAGAGTTGTATCGGTGGTCGATAGAACTTGAGGGAATATTTGTTCTGCCTTTAGCTCCTCATTGGGTTCGACACTCTTATTTATCGAAGAAGGCTACAAATGATCCCCTATACTTGTGGGTTATCACAGAATGACTCAATCAACACCTGAATGAAAGGAGCATAGACCAAGGACTTGTTCTCCAACACACACCGACGAAGCTCATAGAGCATGAAATCTAGAACATCCACCTTCTTCTTCTGATGCACGTACACAAACACATCCAACATGGAACTCTGCACATTATGAGAATAACCTGCCTTAGGTGTGAGAGTGTACCTCAGGATATGGCAGATAGTATCATAGAGAGGTAGAAAATCTCTGATGGAACCGGTGAGAAAAGACTTATCTTGCTTATAAGAAAATGCAATCTCATCCTTGTGGCGCTGCCCATCTTCCCGAACACGGCCATACTCATCATTTTCTGCCCTTCTTAAATGAAAGGGTAGGGAATGATATCAGAAAACTTTGCCATTGACACAAAGCACTGATGTGCCCCAGACGTCCAAGCAAGAGTGCGAGAAGTATCATTGGCGAAGTACAAACTGGCAAAGAACTGCATCACGAGATCCTCATTGTATGGATGGTTGAATGAGACAGAAGGAAGAAGGCACAACCTCCCAAGAGCAGAATAAACACTAGGGTAGATATGATCATTGTCCCGGAGACCCTCAATGTTGACTTGCTTGTGTTGAGCAAAATTCTTGGACTTGGTCATAAGCAACTCATGGTAAACCCTCTGCTGAAACTCATTCTTGAACTGGGGATCCACCCACAAAACTGGTAGCAGCGGCATAAGGATGGGCCTGCCTCTCAACCCAAATCCCCCCTTGCTCCATTGGGAAAGAGGAAGCCCACGAAGATCATTCCTACCAGGAATGGCTTGCTCGGGACTAGACATCTCTTCTTCTTCATCCTCCTCACCGTCAACAAAATCATCCTCATCCTCAGCCTCTACCTCTACATCAGTGGGGTTGACATAGTGAGCATCTTCCTGAGAGTCATAATCCTCATCTGAATCCTCGGAGGCCTCAGTAACGGGTTGCTTAGTGGTTGCACAGTGAACACGGTCATGACCAGATCCCTGACCAATATCCTCAGACGACTGAGGATGAGCAACAATGAACTCAGTGCAACTTGCCTTTGGGCGCTTGTGACGAACCTCGGACCTCTTGTCAGCAGAGTCTAAGACACACAAACACCAACAACACAACATGCAAGGGAAACACAAATAAGTACAAGTGCTAGAGATGATGGGTGCGAAAAAGAACAAAAAAGAACCAAGGCAGACCACTCTATGTACCCCATGTGCACTGTACACGATCGTGGACATGGGGCCTCGTGCGCATGGGCGTCAAACACGCCATGGACATGGGGGTCCCCCATCGGCAACCACTTCTAGATCATAATCCGGTAGTGAGTGCTGCAGAGGGACCATTAGGGATCTGCACTAGGATCTATTCTACAAGAAGGAGAACAAATTCCCTAGACTATAGATCAAGGAGGAACCCTAAAGGCTAGAAGTGGATCTATGGAGTAAGCAGAATGAGAGGGGGATGGGAAATACCGGAAGAGGAACCCATCCCGAACGATCTCCACGGAGCAAAGGACCTCGACGATGCATGGAGGAGCACCGACGAGGGGAGGCGGCGGCGGCGGCACTGGAGGTCTCCCGGGGAATGGAGGGGGCTATGGGTGGGAATGAACCCGACCCCCCACACCCCACCTCTTTAGGGCTAGGAATTGCATACCCCATGAGCACGAGCAAAGTGAGCCCCGTGCACACATTACACAACCCTTGGGCACGGGGACCCCGTGCGCATGATACATGCCCGTGGACACGGGGTATTCAGGAACTTTTGACTAAAGAAAATCCTCGCAGGTATGGCTGAATGAGAATTGTTACCAAGCTTTGAAGGAGAATTTTAGTCTAGTTTTCCGAATAAGTCGCATGTGAAAACCAACACTACTAGAAGGGTATATATGGAGCACTTGCACTAGAGAAAAAATCAACAAAAACAAAACACACAAGAAAACCAAACACATGAAAGCGAAAACAACACACACAAGAAACAGATCAACCTCCAAAGGAGGGCGGTGGTCGAAGCCACCATGTTTGAGTTTGTTTGGTATGGCACCGCGAAGATATGGACCTTGGGCCCAAGACAAACACTCATCTTTGAAGCACAAGTGCCACCTAAAAGTGACGGATGTGAATGATTTTGTTCAATTTATGCACTTCTAGAATGAGATAGCTCATGAGTTGACAGTACAAAAAAAACCACTTCCCTAATGATATGTGTTTGTCACAATAGGTCACATTTTCTGTCATGCATGTACATCAATGTCGATTTTATGACAGAATCAAGATAGTCATACCTGTGCTGCTGTAGAGTGTTCCATGACAGTACGAAAATTATCATCACAGAAGTGTCCACTTCCATGACGATAAGTGGCTGATATGTCTTTGTCGTATCTATAATTTTTGATTGTTTCATGCCAATATTATACAACTTTCACATACTGTTGGCAACTTTTTATATGATTTATTGGACTAACCTATTGATCCAGTGCCCAGTGCCAGTTCCTGTTTTTGCATGTTTTTTGTTTCCCAGAATATCCATATCAAACGATGTCCAAACACGATAAAAATTTACGGAGAATTATTTTGGAATATATGTGATTTTTGGGACTTGGAATCAAGGCAAACGGGGGCCCACAGCCCCCAAGATACACCAGGGCGCGCCCCAGGTGGCAGGCACACTGTGGTGGGTTGTGCTCACCTCGTACTTCGGTTGGGGCTCTACTTCGGGCACAAGTAAGCTTATATCCCAAAAAATCGTGTTAAAATCTCAGTACAGTCAGAGTTACAGATCTTCGGGAATATAAGAAACGGTTTCGGCCAGAAAACAGGAAAGCGAAACAGAAGAGAACAGAGAGGGAGATCCAATCGCGGAGGGACTCCCGCCCCTCCGCCGCCATGGAGGCCATGGACCAGAGGGGGAACTCTCCTCCCATCTAGAGGGAGGCCAAGGAAGAAGGAGGGGCTCTCTCTCCCCTCTCTCCCGGTGGCACTGGAATGTCGTCGGGGCAAGGATCGTGACGATGATCTACATCAACAATCTTGCTATCGTCAACACCAACTCTCTCCCCCTCTATGCAGTGGTGTAACACCTCTTCTCCCCCCTGTAATCTATACTTAAACATGGTGCCCAACTCCATATATTATTTCCCAATGATATTTGGCTATCCTATGATGTTTGAGTATATCCGTTTTGTCATATGGGTTAATCGTGATCTTGGTTGGTATGAGTTGCTTTTCCCTTGAAGAGGAAAGGGTGATGCAGCAAAGTAGCGTAAGTATTTCCCTTAGTTTTGAGAACCAAGGTATCAATCCAGTAGGAGACTACACGCAAATCGCCTAGTACTTGCACAAACAAAACAGAACCTCGCAACCAACGCGATAAAGGGGTTGTCAATCCCTTCATGGTCACTTACGAAAGTGAGATCTGATAAAGATAATAAGATAAATATTTTTGGTATTTTTTTGTATAGATTGAAAAGAAAAGATTTCAAAATAAAATAAATAGTAAACTAGAATTGTACATCGGAAACTTATATGATGTAAAGTAGACCCGGGGCCATAGGTTTCACTAGTGGCTTCTCTCAAGATAGCATATATTACGGTGGGTGAACAAATTACTGCCGAGGAATTGATAGAAAAGCGCATAGTTATGAGAATATCTAGACATGATCATGAACATAGGCATCACGTCCATGTCAAGTAGACCGAAACGATTCTGCATCTACTACTATTACTCCACACATCGACCGCTTTCCAGCATGCATCTAGAGTATTAAGTTCATAAGAACAAAGTAACACATTAGGCAAGATGACATGATGTAGAGGGATATGCTCAAGAAATATGATAGAAACCCCATCTTTTTATCTTCGATGGCAACAATACAATACGTGTCAGTTCCCTTTCTGTCACTGGGATCGAGCACCGCAAGATTGAACCCAAAGCTAAGGACTTCTCCCATTGCAAGAAAGATCAATCTAGTAGGCTAAAACAAACCGATAATTCGAAGAGACTTGCAAAGATATCAAATCATGCATATAAAATTCGGAGAAGAATCAAATATTGTTCATAGATAATCTTGATCATAAACCCACAATTCATTGGATCTCGACAAACACACCGCAAACAGTATTACATCGAATAAATCTCCAAGAACATCAAGGAGAACTTTGTATTGAGATCCAAAGAGAGAGAAGAAGCCATCTAGCTAATAACTATGGACCCGAAGGTCTGTAGTAAACTACTCACACATCATCGAAGAGGCTATGGTGTTGATGTAGAAGCCCTCCGTGATCGAATCCCCCTCTGGCAGATCGCCGGAAAAGGCCCCAAGATGGGATCTCACGGGTACAGAAGGTTGCAGTGGTGGAAAAGTGGTTTCGTCGCTCCCCTGGATGTTTTCAGGGTATAAGAGTATATATAGGCGAAAGAAGTAGGTCGGTGGAGCTACGAGGGGCCCACGAGTGTGGGGGGCGCGTCGCCCTACCTCGTGGCCGCCTCGTTGCTTCCTTGACCCCCACTCCAAGTCTCCTGGATTGTGTTTGTTCCAAAAAAGATCCTCGCGAAGGTTTCGTTCCGTTTGGATTCCGTTTGATATTCCTTTTCTGCGAAACACTGAAATAGGCAAAAAAACAACAATTTGCACTGGGCCTTCGGTTAATAGGTTAGTCCCAAAAATAATATAAAAGTGAATAATAAAGCCCATTGAACATCCAAAACAGATAATATAATAGCATGGAACAATCAAAAATATAGATACGTTGGAGACGTATCAAGCATCCCCAAGCTTAATTCCTGCTTGTCCTCAAGTAGGTAAATGATGAAAACAGAATTTTTGATGTGGAATGCTACCTAACATAATTTTCAATGTAATTCTCTTTATTGTGACATGAATGTCTAGATCTAAAAGATTCTAGACAAAAGTTTAATATTGACATGAAAATAATAATACTTCAAGCATGCTAACCAAGCAATTATGTCTTATCAAAATAACATATCCAAAGCAAGCTTATCCCTACAAAATCATATAGTTTGGCCATGCTTCATTTTCGTCACACAAAATGCTCCCATCATGCACAACCCCGATGACAAGCCAAGCAATTGTTTCATACTTAGCCTTTTCAAACTCTTTCAACTTTCACACAATATATGAGCGCGAGCCATGGACATAGCACTATGGGTGGAATAAAATATGACTATGGAGGTTGTGTGAGAAGACAAAAAAGGAGAAAGTCTGACATTGACACGACTAATCAACGGGCTATGGAGATGCCCATAAATTGATGTCAATGCAAGGAGTAGGGATTGCCATGCAACGGATGCACTAGAGCTATAAATGTATGAAAGCTCAACAAAAGAGACTAAGTGCATGTGCATCCAACTTTCTTGTTCACGAAGACCTAGGGCATTTTGAGGAAGCCCATCATTGGAATATACAAGCCAAGTTCTATAATGAATAATTCCCACTAGTATATGAAAGTGACAACATAAGAGACTCTATCATGAAGAACATGGTGCTACTTTGAAGCGCAAGTGTGGAAAAATGATAGTAATATTGCCCCTTCTCTCTTTTTCTCTCATTTTTTGGGCCTTTTTTGTTTGTTTTTTATCACTACACCACAACCCTTGATTGGGGGCAATTAACTGCCGGGAGAAATAGCATCATAAGGGTAGATTATCTGCCAGGAATCTCTTAACTGCCGGTAGTAGTACCCAACGGCATATAAACTGCCGGCAGAACTAAAACAACAAGGGCACGCACACTGCCGGCAACAATGCCCATTTCTAAGGGCACAATATCTGTCGTCACATCTAAACAATGACATATTAACTGCCGGGGGACTACTTGTGGGGCCAAACCAAAAAGTACAGTATAATAATACTCGTTGGCCTACGCGCGCGATAACGCCGGAGAGCACGGGAAGGGCGAAAATTTCCACTCCAAATACTAAACAAAATCCCCAATCTTTGACTCACACCAAAATCCCCAAATCGGTCGCCTGACCTAGCCTCCTCCTCGAGCGCCCTCCGCCGCCGCCTACCCTCTGCGGCTGCTGACCACCCCCGCCACACCCCAATGCCACCTCCATCCCCGACCATGCCACCCCAGTGCCATCCCCTCCCAGACCACTCCCCCGAGCTTCCTCCACCGCCCCGACCACTCCCCCGAGCTTCCTCTGCCGCCCCGACCACCATTCGCCACCAGCCCTGCCGCTCGCTGGAGATCCTCCATCGAGCAGCGCCTTCGCTTCCAGGAGATCCTGCTCGAGAAGCGTCGCCGCTTCCAGGAGCTGCTACCCCAAGCAGTGTCGCTGTTTCCAGAAGCTCATTCCCTCCACGTCTTCGTCCCCTCCCCGAAGAGCGCCGACTACATCCTCTCCCACGAGCAGATGCCGCTTCTGCGTTCTTTCACACGAGCAGTGTCGTGTCTACTACATCGGGTTCTCCTCTACTTCCTCACTCCAACCCATGAGATTTCTCTTTGTCTTATGAGGTTTATTAGTCTCAGGTATATGTTTTGTGATGTGTGATATGTGGACAGAACAAGAGCTATAGTTTGTGATAATTTCTTGAATCATTAGATAGAAACTACTTTAAATAGAGTTTAAAGAAATAAGGCGAAGAGAGTAGACTCCAAAATGAATGAGATTTAATTGAATCATCAGATGGAAAGTGAGGTACTGAAAGCAGATCGTAACCATATGTGTAGGCGTTTTAGAATTCAATATGTTACTTGCATCTTAGGATTTATGGAATGCAGATTGCTCTGTACTTTTATGAGCAAGTCAGTATTATTACACACTACAACCTTTTCAGTTAAAGCTAGACCAAGAAAAGCAAAGTGGCATCTCTGCCTCTAAATTTTATTTTCCATAGTCAATAAATTAGAAGGGGCTAGTACCTTTAATAACATGAATGCGGATTATGTAAAGCTAGCTAGGCCATACATACACTTCCTATCTCAGTCATACATTGGGCAAACTTTTTGTTTGGATATGTACTGCACTGGTTGTGCTTTGGAAGTCACTACAGAAAATTGTAACAATTGCGAGTTTTGTTCTGAGAAGATTTGTGAATAGTTCGCAGTTCTAGGACAATTGTTTGGGCTATCTCAAAATATGGCATTTAGCTTGGAGGAGACCGTATCATGTGCAGAATTCTAGGCCCTCTGTTCTAATTTCTTCCATAGGTAAGTTATTATTGCATAGATGTGATGTGAACAAGAACTGATGTACCAATCCGACTCACACCCATGCATGTACAACTTCAGGATATGAATGTGATTATCTGAGGATCCATGTTGCTTAAATTCTTTCATTTATCATGGTTGTACCATTGATTTGGTCCTTCAATTTGAATTTTAAATTATGTAATTAGTCTTTGTCTCCTTTGAGAAGCGCGCCTCCTCCTCGTCCTCTCCACCAAGCAGCGCTGCTTTGACTATGTTGACTGCCCTGGGTAGCACCTCATCTACATCTTCGTGCCAAAGCAGTGTTTCCTAACCTCTAATTCTTCGCCCAAGCAGCACCACCTACGCCCTCTGCTTCACCGCCCGATCAGCCTCGCCTCCTCTCCTTCTCAACCAACGGTGAGATTTCTTTGCTATTTCTATTGTTCATCCTTAGTAATTGTGTAATGGGCCCTGCTATGGTGTTGAAATTTTCCTGTTAGCCTCAATATCTTAATTCTCTTCACGTTCACTTGATCAACTCAGTGCATGTTAAACTATTTTTACGTGTGTTCCTATTATAAGTGCTGCATTGGAATACGTTCTTTGCCAAAATATAGAGCATGTAGACAATTTTGTGTACAACGAGAGCTTCTCCAATGATTTTTTTGCCAAATGGTACATCTCAAATACTGTATTGGATTATAGATGACATTGTTGCCGTACTCTGCTCAGATGATGCTAGACTCATTGTTTGCTTTATGACAAGTTCTTGTTCAGGCCATTCCTTGCAGAAAGCCCTTTATTTGACCTTAATCCTTTCAGTAAATCATCCTTATATGCATCTAACTTTGTACAGCTTGAAAGAAACTAAGCGTATACTGGAAAATTATCTGTATTTGTATCATACTAAAATAGTGCAGCATGTTGTTTGTATTGGTGTTATTACTCTTTTCATTATAGCAACTGGTTCATAGTTTCAAATTTCAGGTTTGGTTCGTAATGGCTGGTCTTTCAAAAAAACTGAGTGCACAATCCAGTGAGCATCTAGTTTCCTCTTTGTTAAATGCACAACATACAAAAATTAAACAATGCCTTATCTATGGACCGAGGTTGCATGATTCTGGTTCTAAGCCAAGAGCAGACAGAGATCGGGGCTCTTCTAATAGTGTGTATTCAATGGATCGAATGCAGGCAAGCTGCCAAAGAGAAAGAACAAGATGCCGAGGTCCTGCGGTGGCTACGGTAGGGCGCACTGGTGTAGCCCATGCGAGCGACACGGGAGTGAGCGACCAGGAACCAAAAGATGCTGCCAGTATTTAGTAGTCAGGTCAGCAAACCTGTCTTGGTAGTTCCATCACCGAAACGAGGTACCATATAGATTTGTTCTCTCTTGTAGTAGATAATCCAGATTGATATTATCTTTCGCGTGATTTTGTGCTGATGTGTGATCCAGAATTTGGACACATACCCATGTGCTAGAAGGATCTGGTGTAGCTTGTTTAATCAATGCTAGACCAGTTTACATGTACTTCTGAATTTTTCATCGATTGTACTTGCATATT
Source organism: Triticum aestivum (assembly GCF_018294505.1). Taxonomy (NCBI): domain Eukaryota; kingdom Viridiplantae; phylum Streptophyta; class Magnoliopsida; order Poales; family Poaceae; genus Triticum; species Triticum aestivum. The sequence continues at coordinate 228,705,196 of NC_057797.1, forward strand.
GGAATGAAGGTGCTAAAGTTTAGCAACTCATACATTTTACTTCTTTATTTCTGTAAGTTGTGCCTTTTGGATTTTGAAAGTTGTTGATGGTTACAATTAGAATTGAAGCAATGCTACTTTACTCCCTCCGTGAAAGAAATGCTACTTGTACTGAATTTGTCGGGCGTTGTACTCTTTAGATAAGTGTTGTATCTTGCAGATTGTTAGGAATATGGCTTGAAAACTTCTTTCGGGGTAACTAGAAAAACGAACCGCTAAATTGCATCTCATAGATGAATCCTAATATTTACTGTCTCACCGGAGTGAGTTCCTAAGTATAAACATGCTATGCTTGGCATGCAGTTTTGGGGAAAAAGGAAGCATAGCATGTGTACAAATTGTTTGACCTTGCATTTTACTACTTAGTATTTACTATACATCTAGAATTGTACTTGGAAGTGTCAAAAAATTTCATTTATAATCATCGATAGTAATATTGCTATAGATATATACGCACACTGAAAGTCTGAAACAAATTCTAGAAAAGGTACGACTATCATATCTTTTGCTTTGTCCCGTATCAGTTTTTTAATCTTTTCCTGGTTTGATGTTAATATTTTGTTAGTTCATAGATGCTGCTAATTTGTACTTCAAAAATTTTAAACTTGATTTTGTTTTCTCAGCAGTTCAACAAGTTTTTTCTCAAGATTGTAAGTTTTGTCACAAGGAGGAGATTGTTAGAATGCTACAAAACTTTAAGTACATGCATGATAGTAGTTGTACCGGTCAACTAGGATGTCTAGATGTTTCTTGTATTCGTAGCAACAACACAAGCATGTGGGGCGAGATTAAGCTACGATCTTCAAAATCATTGCAAGTTTGGTGATTCTTCGAGAGAGACATGTGGCTCTCTTTGAAGGACGCGGTCTCACTGGATGGTGGCGAGTCTGTTATTCACAAGACATCTAATAAAGCCATCCAACAAACGGTTGTGAATAAGCAATTTTTCTTCCTGGACATGCCTGCAGCTGTGCGTCAAGATCAAACCATTTGTATCTTAGTTTGAACAAAAGAAATCTTATTTTCTTATGTAAATTATGTTTATCGATGTAGTAGGATGCTACTGAATGGATCTATGAATGTTGAAACATTGAATTTTTTTGTCAATATGTGTTTGAGGTCTGCTACCAAATATTGAATCAATTCCTGTATGAATAGAAACAAAAAGAAATATATATGCTACCAATATCAAGAAAACTGCCGGGGTAAGTAAAAGTCAAGGGTAGACTATCTGCTGGGGCACTATTACTGGCATATACTTCTATCTGCCGGGAAAACAGCGTTTCCTGGCAGTGCAACTGCCGGGAGATCTGTATCTGCCGGGAGATCTATTTCCCGACAGCCATTCTTGTGGCAGTTCTATCTGCCGGGTGAAACTCTGTCCCGGCAGTTTATCTGCCCTCTTAAGGGCCTTCTCCCGGCAGATTACATGCCATTGCATTCGTGTTGTGGTGTAGTGTATGGCCTCCTTCTTTTTTTTCGTCCGGAATCTCATCTCGACTTGTGGGGGAATCATAGTCTCCATCATCCTTTCCTCACATGGGACAATGCTCTAATAATGAAAATCATCACACTTTAATTTACTTACAACTCAAGAACTAAAACTCGATACTTAGAACAAAATATGACTCTATGTGAATGTGTCCGGCGGTGTACCGGGATGCGCAATGAATCAAGAGTTACATGTATGAAAGAATTATGAAGGTGGATTTGCCAAAAATACGATGTCAACTTCATGATCATGCAAAGCAATATGACAATGATGAAGCGTGTCATAATAAACGGAACGGTGTAAAGTTGCATGGTAATATATCTCGGAATGGCTATGGAAATGCCATAATAGGTAGGTATGGTGGCTGTTTTGACGAAGATATAAGGAGGCTTATGTGTGATAGAGCGTATCATATCACGGGGTTTGGATGCACCGGCGAAGTTTGCACCAACTCTCGAGGTGAGAAAGGGCAATGCACGGTACCGAAGAGGCTAGCAATGATGGAAGGGTGAGAGTGCGTATAATCCATGGACTCAGCATTAGTCATAAAGAACTCACATACTTATTGCAAAAATCTACAAGTCATCAAAACCAAGCACTACGCGCATGCTCCTAGGGGGATAGATTGGTAGGAAAAGACCGTCGCTCATCCCCGACCGCCACTCATAAGGAAAGCAATCAAAGAACACCTCATGCTTCAAATTTGTCACACGACGTTTACCATACGTGCATGCTACGGGACTTGCAAACTTCAACACAGGTATTTCTCAATTCCACAATTACTCAACTAGCACAACTCTAATATTACCACCTTTATATCTCAAAACAATTATCAAGTATCAAGCTTCTCATAGTATTTAATGCACTCTATATGAAAGTTTTTACTATACCCATCCTGGATGTCTATCATAATAGGACTAATTTTATAGCCAAAGAAAATTACCATGTTATTCTAAAAGACTCTCAAAATAATATAAGTGAAGCATGAGAGATCAATAATTTCTATAAAGTAAAACCACCACCGTGCTCTAAAAAGGTATAAGTGAAGCACTAGAGCAAAATTATCTAGCTCAAAAGATATAAGTGAAGCACATAGAGTATTCTAATAAATTCCGATTCATGTGTGTCTATCCCAAAAGGTGTGTACAGCAAGGACGATTGTGGTAAACTAAAAAGCAAAGACTCAAATCATACAAGACGCTCCGAGCAAAACACATATCATGTGGTGAATAAAAATATAGCCTCAAGTAAAGTTACCAATAGACGAAGACAAAAGAGGGGATGCCTTCCAGGGCATCCCCAAGCTTAGGCTTTTGGTTGTCCTTGAATTTTACCTTGGGGTGCCTTGGGCATCACCAAGCTTAGGCTCTTGCCACTCCTTGTTCCAAAATCCATCAAATATTTACCCAAAAACTTGAAAACTTCACAACACAAAAATCAACAGAAAATCTCATGAGCTCCGTTAGTATAAGAAAACAAACCACCACTTTAATGTACTGTAATGAACTCATTCTTTATTTATATTGGTGTTAAACCTACTGTTTTCCAACTTCTCTATGGTTCATACCCCCCGATACTAGCCATAGATTCATCAAAATAAGCAAACAACACTCGAAAAACAGAATCTATCAAAAACAGAACAATCTGTAGCAATCTGGAAGTTTCGAATACTTTTGTAACTCCAAAAATCCTGAAAAATTAGGACGTCCTAAATAACTTGTATATTGATCTGCTGCAGTTGAAATTGGTATTTTATCGCTCTCTGGTAAAAAACGAAAATTATTCTCGTGAGCGCAAACTTTCTGTTTTTTCCAGCAAGATCAAATAAAAAAACATCCCAGAAGATCCTAAAGGCTTTACTTGGCACAAACACTAATTAAAACATAAAAAAAAACACAATCATAACAGATTATAGATGAATTGTTTATTAATAAACAGGAACAAAAATAAAATTGGGTTGCCTCCCAACAAGCGCCATCGTTTAATGCCCCTAGCTCCGCATTGATAATTTCGATGATGCTCACATGAAAGACAAGAATTGAAGCACAAAGAGAGCATCATGAAACATGTAACAAACACATCTAAGTCTAACATACTTCCTATGCATAGGCATCTTATAGGCAAAACAAATTATCATAGCAAGCAATAACTAGCATGTGCATGGAAGCGTAAAGAAACAATAGCAATCTCAACATAACGAGAGATAATTTAGTAACATGAAAATTTCTACAATCATATTTTCCTCTCTCATAATAATTATATGTGGGACCATAAGCGAATTCAACAAAATAGCTATCACATAAAATATTTTCAACACGATCCACATGCATGCAAAGTTGACACTATTCTAAAATACTGGGATTAACATTAACTAAAGTCATGACCTCTCCAAACCCACTTTTATCAAAAATTGCATAAGATCAACATTCTCCAAATACGTGGGATCTAAAGTTGACACTCTTCCAAACCCACTTTCATTATTATCAATCTTATATTCATCATGGGGCTTAAATAAATTTTCAAGATCATAAGAAGAATCACCCCAATCATGATCATTGCAACAAGTAGTGGACATAGCAAAACTAGCATCCCCAAGCTTAGGGTTTTGCATATTATTAGCACAATTGACATTCATAGAATTTATAATAACACCATTGCAATCATGCTTTTTATTCAAAGATCTATCGTGAATCACTTTATAAAGCACTTCATCACAATTTTCAGATTCACGGATTTCAAGCAAAACTCCATAAAGATAATCTAGTGCACTCAACTCACTAGCAATTGATTCATCATAATTGGATCTCTTAAAAAGATTAGCAAGAGGATGAGGATCCATAACAATAGATATTTAGCAAGCGAAGATGCAATCTAATAAAAGGCACATGGTAACATGAGCAAACAGAAGGATGAACGGAAGAGGGCGAATAAAATGACAAATGTGAAGTGGGGGAGAGGAAAACGAGAGGCGAATGGCAAATAATGTAATGCGAGGGAGAAGAGTTTGTGATGCATACTTGGTATGTCTTGACTTGAGCATAGATCTCCCCGGCAACGGCGCCAGAAATGGCTAGTTGACGGGAGATCAAATCTTGACTTGACTTGGTGCAAATATCCCCGGCAACGGCGCCATAAATCCTTCCTGCTACCTCTTGAGCATGCATTGATTTTCCCTTGAAGAGGAAAGGGTGATGCAACAAAGTAGCGTAAGTATCTCCCTCAGTTTTGAGAACCAAGGTATCAATCCAGTAGGAGACTACATGCAAATCGCCTAGTACCTGCACAAACCAAAAAGAACCTCGCAACCAACGCGATAAAGGGGTTGTCAATCACTTCACCGTCACTTACGAAAGTGAGACCTGATAAAGAGAATAAGATAAATATTTTTGGTATTTTTGTTGTATATATTGAAAAGTAAAGATTGCAAAATAAAATAAATAGTAAACTAGAATTGTAGATCGGAAACTTATATGATGTAAAGTAGACCCGGGGGCCATAGGTTTCACTAGTGGCTTCTCTGAAGATAGCATATATTACGGTGGGTGAACAAATTACTGCCGAGCAATTGATAGAAAAGCGCATAGTTATGAGAATATCTAGACATGATCATGTACATAGGCATCACGTCCGTGTCAAGTAGACCGTAACGATTCTACATCTACTACTATTACTCCACACATCGACCGCTATCCACAATGCATCTAGAGGATTAAGTTCATAAGAACAGAGTAACACATTAGTCAAGATGACATGATGTAGATGGATAAACTCAAGCAATATGATATAAACCCCATCTTTTTATCCTCGATGGCAACAATACAACACATGTCGGTTCCCTGTCTTTCACTGGGATCGAGCACCGCAAGAGTGAACCGAAAGCTAAGCACTTCTCCCATTGCAAGAAAGATCAATCTAGTAGGCCGAACCAAACCGATAATTTGAAGAGACTTGCAAAGATATCAAATCATGCATATAAGAATTCGGAGAAGAATCAAATATTGTTCATAGATAATCTTGATCATAAACCCACAATTCATCGGATCTCGACAAACACACCACAAAAAGTATTACATCGAATAGATCTCCAAGAACATCGAGGAGAACTTTGTATTGAGATGCAAAGAGAGAGAAGAAGCCATCTAGCTAATAACTATGGACCCGAAGGTCTGTGGTAAACTACTCACACATCATCGGAGAGGCTATGGTGTTGATGTAGAAGCCCTCCGTGATCGAATCCCCCTCCGGCAGATCGCGGGAAAAAGGCCCCAAGATGGGATCTCACGGGTACAGAAGGTTGCGGCGGTGGAAAAGTGGTTTCATGGTTCCCCTGGATGTTTTCAGGGTATAAGAGTATATATATAGGCGAAAGAAGTATGTTGGTGGAGCTACGAGGGGCCCACGAGGGAGGGGGCGCGCCGCCCTACCTCGTGGCCGCCTCGTTGCTTCCTTGACCTCCACTCCAAGTCTCATGGATTGTGTTTGTTCCAAAAAAGATCCTCGCGACAGTTTCGTTCTGTTTGGATTCTGTTTGATATTCCTTTCCCGCGAAACACTGAAATAGGGAAAAAACAACAATTTGCACTAGGCCTTCGGTTAATAGGTTAGTGCCAAAAATAATATAAAAGTGCATAATAATGCTCATTAAACATCCAAAACAGATAATATAATAACATGGAACAATAAAAAATTATAGATACATTGGAGACGTATCACTGTCCTACGGTGCCCTTCGTGTCATGCAAACGGAGGGATATCCGCTGTAGGGTGTTGCAATAGGTTCATGATTCGCTTATTGTCGGTTGCAGGAGTGACAGAAACCTAAACACAGATAAGTGGGTTGTTGCGTATGGGAATAAAGAGGACTTGATACTTAATGCTATGGTTGGGTTTCACAACCTTAATGATCTTTAGTAGTTGCGGATGCTTGCTAGAGTTCCAATCATAAGTGCATATGATCCAAGTAGTGAAAGTATGTTAGCTCATGCCTCTCCCTCATATAAAATTGCGTGAATGGTTACTGGTCTAGTTATCGATTGCCTAGGGACAAATGACTTTCTTGTTGACAAAATCTATCTACTTTTATTACCTTGCATTTTAATCGTAGTTTTATTCTCGCAAACTACTCATAATTTTATTCTCAGAAAAGAGTTTCATACTTGTTTTAGGTAAAGCAAACATCAAGTGTGCATAGAGTTGTATTGGTGGTCAATAGAACTTGAGGGAATATTTGTTCTACCTTTAGGTCCTCATCGGGGTTCGACACTATTATTTACCGAAGAAGGCTACAAACGATCCCCTATACTTGTGGGTTATCAAGACTTTTCCCTGGCGCCGTTGTCGGGGAGCAATAGCGTGGGGTGAATATTCTCATGTGTGTTGTTTGCTTTATCACTAAGTAGTTTTAATTTTCTGTTCTAAGTTGTTCTCTATCTTTAGTTATGGATATGGAACACGAAATACCAAAAAATTAGTTGTACTTGCTACTCATGGAGATGGGGAACCTCCGAAAACCCTCGATGCTCGTTATGTGAAAAATATTAAACACTACTTTGATAATCCTGAGAAAACCCCATTCAACATGATAATGGGAGACAAGTTGGATCAATGTGAGTACTTTAGGGATTATCGCTTGACACAAAAGGGAAACTATTATGGGATCAAATTTATATGTTGCATTGGTAATGCTCGGATTTATGCTCTAGATATGATTATGTTAGATTTAGGGCTCCACGGACCCAGGAAAGGTTCGAACTCTGGGGCGTGCACGAAGAACTCAACCTCTCAAGCCAACCGATCATCGCTCTCATGGCCTAGCTCGATGAACGGGGAGGGAAAGCGACACGATAGTTTACCCAGGTTTGGTCCACCTTGTGGTGTAAGACCCTACTCCTGCTTTGGGGTGGATTAGCCTCGCGAGGGGCTGAGGATGAACTAGTACAGAGGAAGAACAACCTCAGGAGGCCTGTTCTTGTGCGGGTGTGAGCTAGAGAAGTCTCTCCCTTCTACGATGGTGGCTAACCTATATTTGTAGTGGCCTTGGTACTTCTCCTCCAAATGAAGGTGGGAAGGGATCCCACAGTGGCCAATTTTGAAGGGGGACAGGGAGTACATCATATCCTGACGAAAGGTGGTCTTCGCCTGCAAAGCTTCTAGTCGTGACACCACGGTGGGCTTGGTGATGACATCCGTCCTGCCGTCCTAGCGGTGTTGGTCTTGTTACATGGGACTGGAAACCTTTGGGTGATTCCTTGAGAGCCCGCGCCCGCACTTGCCTCCTTAGCACCAAAGAGGAAACATACTGCTCTGTGCCCGCTGGAGCCCGCCTGGCCTTGGTCATCACGGCTTGAGTCACCTAGACCTCATGAGGTGAATGCTTGCATAGGAATCTCCACTCCTCAGGAGCCAGCCTAGGGAGGCCGCTCCCTCCGAAGGTCTTGGTGTCGTCCGCCTCACGAGACTTGGGCTCCTTGCGGGGATCTTGTCTTGCCGAAGCTGAAGATGGGTCGTACCAGGCCGTTGATGGTGCCACGCCGTGGGCTGCAAGCAGGCAGGTCTGGATACCATGGTTCCCAGAACATCGACAGTAGCCCCCTGGCCCAAGGCACGCTCGAACTTGGCTTCAAGGTAAAGCCAAGGGGAAAGGGCGAAGTGCCGCGGGCCCAATCGACTGCAGGCCAAGGCGACGCATGGCGCTTTATGGGACGTGGGCGTCTCCACTTACCCATGCCGCCTTGGCAATCGTTCGACTTGACAACTGCCTGTTGCATGTAGAAAAAACCATCATTAGTCGAGATCGTTGGAGGCCGGCGGTTGTCCTCCCTCCGGCTATAAATGGGAGAGGGGGCAGAGCCCCCTGCTTGTCTCCGTCTTCTCGCTGCTTGCTCCTCCTTCTTCCTTTCCATCCCACCATCTTACCAGTGAGTCCATGGCGCTAGTGAGAAGGTTTTCTGCTATGGAGAAGGGTAAAAATCCTCAGGTGGAACCTGAGATGCTTCTACCGAAGAAGAGGCCCGATTGCTCTCATGATGCCGCTGCGGAGCCCATGGTGACGCGGCCTTGGCATGAACAAGCTCCGCCGGGCTTCCCGGTCCCCGTTTATGCCCACGTGTAGAGTCCTCCGCATAGGGACGGTGGCTGAAGCTGCGAGAAGCGGGGTCACGGAGGAGGACAGGTGGTGGTCGTACGACCACCCCACTCGCGGCCCCATGCCGAAGGCACAACCCATGAGTTTGTAGTGTGGGCGGCGATGCCTCCGCACACATGGATCCGGCTCCTGTGGTCCTTCGCAGGGGAGATACAGCCGCGGGGGGCCATGGACTTGTGGCTGCAGCACGACAGATGCTACGGCCAAGCTTCAGAAGCGGAGGTCGAGGTCGTCGACACCAGCGACATCTTCATGACTCAAGGATGGGGCGCGATCGCCCGCACCTGCCGCTTGTAGGGAGGCTATGCCATCCACTTCGAGTATGACAGGGCGCCGATGCTCTTCTTCAGGGTCTTCGGGGAGGATGGTCGGCGCCTGGAATGCTGCCCCACGGGAAGCGATCGAGGCGGCGAGGCGGCCGACAGCGAACTTGCCCTTGGCCTTGTCCATGATTCTTCTTACAGCAGCAGCGTCTCCTCCGAGCATGACTCGAGCGACTATAACCAATACGAGCCGTCGTGCCCGCACCTCAGCAGCAGCGTCATCTCGGTGTTGTCGGTGACGCCGCCAAGGCCGCGACTCCCTTAGGGTCTTTTCCTTTGCTTCATCTCTGCACGAAACCATGATGAGCCCCGCAGGGGTGTGTGTAAAAATTGTGATGCTTTTGCCTCAGTGCTTATTATTTCCAATTAATGCCGCAGTTACACTTCTTGCTGTGGCACGGTTCCCCCTTTCATCCTCATGGTAACTTAGTGATCTATGTCGATAGGACCTAGTCCCTAGGCAGGCTTCAGCTGTCGCTGGTATGCCAGGTCGCGTTGTCGTGGTCAAGGCTAGGGGGTGGGCGGCCCGAGGTCCAGTAAGAGCCCCTAGGGCATGATGCTCAAGGGGTCCCCTTTGGCGCGCAAGCGGCTTTCGAAATACTAAAAGGGTAACATCCTTGCGAGAGGCAAAACACTGATTGTAAGGTTCAAGCCTGTGTGTGTGGGGTGACTTATCTTGGCGAGCGCGATGTGATCCTTTCGCTATGAGGACAACTTCTGGTGCGACACCTGGTTGTGTCCTGGTGGCGGTGGCGCTCCCAGGAGAGACCCGCGTCAGCCCCTTCTTCCTCACTCATCTGGGTGCTCTATGTCCTCGGGTCCCGGCCCTTGAGCGAGGCTCAGCCATCGCTGGTATGCCAGGTCGTGATGCCGTGGTCAAGGCCAGGGGGTGAGGGCTCAAGAGCTAGTGGGAGCCCCTGAGGCGCGTTGCTCAGGCCCCCCTTTAACGTGCAAGCGGTTTGCATGAAAAAGGAGTGACTGGCCTTGGGAGGGGTCATGACTCGAGGTGTCTGCAGGGCTGTCGGTGTCAAAACCGGTGGATCTCGGGTACGGGGTCCCAAACTGTGCGTCTTGGATCGATGGTAACAGGAGACAGGGGACACAATGTTTACCCAGGTTCGGGCCCTCTCTATGGAGGTAAAACCCTATGTCATGCTTGATTGTTATTGATGAATATGACTGTTACAAGAGTGGATCTACCACGAGATCGTAATGGGTAAACCCTAGAAGTCTAGCCTATGTGGGTATGGTAATGAGTATATGTGTAGTCCTTTCCGAACTACACCCTTTGGTTTATATAGACACCGAGGGGATCTAGGGTTTACATGGAGTTGGTTACATGAGAAGGGATCTTTGGTCGCCAATCTTGCCTTCCACGCCAAGTAGAGTCCAATCCGGACATGGTGCAGTCTTCGGCCTTCATGTCTTCACAGCCCATCAGTCCGGCCCATGGATAACAGGTCGGATGCCCGAGGACCCCTTAGTCCAGGACTCCCTTAGTAGCCCCCGAACCAGTCTTCAATAATGAGGTGCTCGACACACATACTGTCTTCGGCATTGCAAGGTGGCTTCTCCCTTCGACGATCTCCAAGTATGTATTCGGCCATTGATCCAATGTCGCCACCTTGGCGGCCGCGTTTTGAATAGTCTTTGTCCTCCACGTGTCGAGTGAATGTGGAAAGTCAGGGTATTTTTGCGAATAACACCCCCTTCATGCGGGGAAGAGCGCCTATTTAAAGAGATTGGACCCCAGATCCATTCAGCGCTACGCATAAGAAATCCCCAGAGACTGCTTTAGGAGAAACCATTCCGGCATGGCGAATGCTCCCAGCTCCTCCACTCGTCCCGGCCCAGAGAAAGGCGAGTGGGAGTGGTGTTCCGTGTCTCATAGCCGTTTGATGAAGTTGCAAACGCAGGGATTCCTTCCCCATGCAGATCTAGTCCCTGTTCGATCGGGGCTTTCTTCCTTCAATGAGGGGACTCAGGCAGAGGACTTCCCCAATCCATCCGGGGGGAGCGAGTGTGTTTTGTCCCCTACCTGCTAAGAGGCGTCGGATTTCCAATCCATCTGTTCCTCCGAGGGCTTCTGGAATATTACGGCCTCTAGCTGCACAACTTCACTCCGGCCTCTATTCTGCACATTGCGGGTTACATCACTTTATGTGAACTTTTCCTGGGCGCTGAGGCTCATTTCGAGTTGTGGAGGAAGTTGTTTTGTCTCGTCCCGTGCAACCACGAAGGGTCAATATTTGAAGTGGGCAGAGCCGAAGTGTGGCGTGTCATCGATACCGGATATCCTTCCGGCACACCAAGGAAGGCACCTGATGAATGGCCCTCCGAATGGTTTTATATAGAGGACGTTGCGCTTCCTGACCCGATTCGAAAGGGTCTTCCTGAATTTGCGCGTGTCCCACTGAAGAAACACCACAGTTGGTGTCCCCGGAGTCTTGAAGAGGAAGACAACGTGGAGGTTCGTCAGTTGATGAGCAGGATAAGAGAGCTCACTCAGTCCGGACTCACAGTAATCGAGTTTATGGCGATTTCCATAGCGCGAGGGGTTCAGCCGCTCCAATACAAAGGGCTTCCCATGTGGCACTATAATGGGGAGAATGATGCTTCTCGTTGCGGCTGGAAAGGTCCGGATACCCCTGCCCCTTTGGTTAAGATATTAGCCGAACTGTTCAAAGGGGAGGAAAAGGAATTTCTCCGCATCAAATCTAGAGATGGGTACTCTATCTATAACCCTCCCAGCTGGTAAGGCCTGACCCCTCCGTTTTTACTTCTTCCATCTCCAAATTGCTTTTGATAAACTTCTAGCTTGTTTGCTTATGACAGCACCAGCGAAAGGTCACCGAGGGATTTTATAGTCCCGCCCCACAGTCCTAGGACCACAACCGGGAGCTAGATCCCGGGTTGTAAGAGGACACAAATATATTTGTGGTGCTTGCGGAGGGAGTGTTCTACCAGACCAGCTACGATGGCACGGAAGTGGCCATTACCGTAGACTATCCAGGCATTCTTCCTACATCTCGGGTAAATAATTAAGAAATTGCCTTCTCTAAAAGAGTGCTCTTACTCTGTCTCACCCATCGCATCGTACCGTGCTTCACAGGGGAGACGTTCGGCGGCTTCGAAGAGATCGGCTCCCGCGCCGGACAATCCTTCCAAGAGGAAAGCAAATGAAGACACGGCCGCGCCTTCATCGAAGAGGTATGAATTCACCAACCTGCCCCTGAGCAGTCACGTTCAACCGTGACCTTCCCGTTTTCCATTTGTCAGGAGGAAGGCGTGCCAGACTGTATCCGGGGGTCCGAGCGGCCGTACTTCCCACAACCAGGATTCAAATCCCGCCGTGAAGACGGGGGCTGATGCAGGGGCGACGCCGGACTCTCCTCCAGCCGAGGTTTCGGGTGATGTATCGATCACCAACTCGGAAGTGGAGAGTGCTATGAATCATTGGCACCGCCGGGCCATTTTACATGATCCTGGCTTTTCGGAAGAGTCGTTTAACGCCTTCAACGCGGCTGATGCGTACATCCTGGCTGCTCGAGATGGGATTAGTAGGGCCACAAAGCAACATATGAAAGATGTGCAGGTAAATTCACTTTGACTGACTATGACAACCATATGCCAGTAGCCCCCGAGACTTAAAGGAGTTGAATCAACTAATTTAAGGATCAATGTACAACCAGTTTCTTACCGAGAAGAATACCCAGCTGGCTCAGGAACTAGAAAAGTGTCAGCGCTAGCTGCTTGCTGCTTGCTGCTAACGCCGAACTAGAGAAATACAAAGCATCTCCAGGTAATATTGTCCATCATCAAAAATTCATAAGGCTACACCGATAGTGTGAATCTGGGTTCTAATTTTTGTGTTGGGTCGTTTGGACCAAGTGCAAGAGTAGCTGGCCGCCGCTCGAAGTGAAGAACATGGAGCCAAAAAGCTGCTAGCAGCAGGCGAGCGTGTATTGACAAAGGTCGTTGAAGAGAAAAAGAAACTCCAGGATTTGAACATCAACCTGGGCGAAGAACTGAAAGATGTGCGAGCGCAGCTAGCCGACTCTGTGAAAGAGAACAAGAAGCTCCGAGGCAGCATATTCAGTATGTGGCCGCTTTTATCTTACAACAGTTTGGAGGTAGCGGTAGCTGATACAGCTGTAATTGCAGGTTTGTTGAGGAACCGCCCCAAAGAGGAAGTGTCCGGATCATCAAATGATCTTCTACAGGAGCTATTGCAGTTGCACGAGCAAGCTCGGCAAGCTATGCGGAGTGTATCCAAGGCTTTATGCCCATCCAACTCCCCTCCAGGAAGCATGGAGAAGCTGGTAGAGTTGTTCAAGGGAGCGTGGCGGCGTGTCCAGCTATGGAAGATATCTGCCCTGCCGAGAGGGTGCGCAAGAGGCCTGGGCCATGGTGAAGACGCACTATACCAAGCTAGATCCTAACCACATGGCCCGTGTCGGGCCGAACGGGGAAGAAATTCCCATTAGTATAGTATATGACCAAGTAGAGGTGGCTGATACGTCTCCAACGTATCTATAATTTTTGATTGCTCCATGCTACTTTATCCACTGTTTTGGACTATATTGGGCTTTATTTTCCACTTTTATATTATTTTTGGGACAAACCTATTAACCGGAGGCCCAGCCCAGAATTGTTGTTTTTTGCCTATTTCAGTATTTCGAGGAAACAGAATATCAAACGGAGTCCAAACGGAATGAAACCTTCGGGAACGTGATCTTCTCACCGAACGTGATCCAGGAGACTTGGACCCTACTCCAAGAAGTTTCCGAGGAGGTCACGAGGGTGGAGGGCGCCCCCCATGGGTGCCCCCTGCCTCGTGGGCCCCTCGGAGCTCCACCGACGTGCTCCTTCCTCCTATATATACCTACGTACCCCCATTAGACCAAAGACGGAGCCAAAAACCTAATTCCACCGCCGCAACTTCCTGTATCCACGAGATCCCATCTTGGGGCCTGTTCCGGAGCTCCGCCGGAGAGGGCATCCATCACGGAGGGCTTCTACATCAACACCATAGCCCTTCCGATGAAGTGTGAGTAGTTTACTTCAGACCTTCGGGTCCATAGCTAGTAGCTAGATGGCTTCTTCTCTCTTTTTGGATCTCAATACAATGTTCTCCCCCTCTCTCGTGGAGATCTATTCGATGTAATCTTCTTTTTGCGGTGTGTTTGTTGAGACCGATGAATTGTGGGTTTATGATCCAACTTATCTATGAATAATATTTGAATCTTCTCTGAATTCTTTTATGTATGATTGAGTTATCTTTGCAAGTCTCTTCGAATTATCCGTTTGGTTTGGCCAACTAGATTGGTAGTTCTTGCAATGGGAGAAGTGCTTAGCTTTGGGTTCAATCTTGCGGTGTCCTTACTCAGTGACAGAAAGAGTTGCAAGGCACGTATTGTATTGTTGCCATCGAGGATAACAAGATGGGGTATTTATCATATTGCATGAATTTATTCCTCTACATCATGTCATCTTGCTTAAGGCGTTACTCTGTTTTTAACTTAATACTCTAGATGCATGCTGGATAGCGGTCGATGAGTGGAGTAATAGTAGTAGATGCAGGCAGGAGTCGGTCTACTTGTCACGGACGTGATGCCTATATACATGATCATACCTAGATAACCTCATAACTATGCTCAATTCTATCAATTGCTCAACAGTAATTTGTTCACCCACCGTAGAATATCTATGCTCTTGAGAGAAGCCACTAGTGAAACCTATGGCCCCCGGGTCTATTCTCATCATATCAATCTCCATTACTTTATTTTACTTGTTTTGCTTTTACTTTTTACTTTGCATCTGTATACCAAAAATACCAAAAATATTATCTCTATCAGATCTCACTCTCGTAAGTGACCGTGAAGGGATTGACAACCCCTAAGCGTTGGTTGCGAGTTGCTACCGTTTTGTGCAGGTACGAGGGACTTGCGCGTGACCTCCTACTGGATTGATACCTTGGTTCTCAAAAACTGAGGGAAATACTTACGCTACTGTGCTGCATCACCCCCTCCTCTTCGGGGAAAACCAACGCTAGCTCGAGACGTAGCAAGAAGGATTTCTGGCGTCGTTGCCGGGGAGGCCTACGCCAAGTCAAGTCAAGATTTACTCTCCCGTCAATGAGCCATTTCTGGCGCCGTTGCCGGGGAGGCCTACGCCAAGTCAAGTCAAGATTTACTCTCCCGTCAACGAGCCATTTCTGGCGCCGTTGCCGGGGAGGCCTACGCAAAAGTCAACATACCAAGTACCCATCACAATCTCTATCTCTCGCATTACATTATTTGCCATTTGCCTCTCGTTTTCCTCTCCCCCACTTCACCCTTGCCGTTTTATTCGCCCTCCTCTCTTTCCCTTTGCCTTTTGTTTGCTCGTGTGTTAGTTTGCTTGCTTGTTCGTCACGATGGCCTTACCTAATTTTGGTGATCTTCACCTTAAAAGGCTAGAAGATATCGAAAACAATGTCAGGAAGTTTATGGTCTTGCAATTTGAGCATAATAATTTCTTTAGAAACGAGCTTAAGGAACAAAAGAGTTTTATGAGTTATATGAATAAAGAGCTCGATGATATGTCCAAAGAATTTGATGGTGTAAGAGCCCAAATTGCTCATCTTGAAAAAATGACCGCTGAAATTTCGGATATGCAAGCCACCTTAGTCAATAAGATGGCCGCTAAACCGAATAACTATGAGAATCAAGATGAAGATCTAAAAGTTATTGATGTGTCCCCTATTAAATCTTTGTTTTGCAATATGAATCTTGATGAATCTGATTATGATCTTCCCTTACCTAGAAGGCGTTCTAAGAATTCTGAGTTTTTAGATCCTGATGATGAAATTGATAAAAAAGGGATTGAAAGAAATAAAAATCTAGATATTGCTAAACCCACTATTTTGGATCTCAAGGAATTTAACTATGAAAATTGCTCTTTAATTGATTGTATTTCCTTGTTGCAATCCGTGTTAAATTCTCCTCATGCTTATAGTCGAAATAAGGCCTTTACCGAACACATTGTTGACGCCTTAATGCAATCTTATGAAGAAAAGCTTGAGTTGAAAGTTTCTATCCCTAGAAAACTCCATGATGAGTGGGAACCTACAATTAAGATTAAAATTAAAAATTACGAGTTTCATGCTTTGTGTGATTTGGGTGCTAGTGTCTCTACTATCCCCAAAGCTTTGTGTGATTTGCTAGATTTCCGTGACTTTGATGATTGCTCTCTAAACTTGCATCTTGCGGATTCCACTATTAAAAAGCCTATGGGAAGAATTAATGATGTTCTTATTGTTGCAAATAGGAATTATGTGCCCGTAGATTTTATCGTTCTTGATATAGATTGCAATCCTTCATGTCCTATTATTCTTGGTAGACCTTTCCTTAGAACGATTGGTGCAATTATTGATATGAAGGAAGGGAATATTAAATTCCAATTTCCCTTAAAGAAGGGCATGGAACACTTTCCTAGAAAGAAAATAAAATTACCATATGAATCTATCATGAGAGCCACTTATGGATTGCCTACCAAAGATGGCAATACCTAGATCTATCCTTGCTTTTATGCCTAGCTAGGGGCGTTAAACGATAGCGCTTGTTGGGAGGCAACCCAATTTTATTTTGTGTTTTTTGTTTTTGGTTCTGTTTAGGAATAAATAATCCATCTAGATTCTGTTTAGATGTGGTTTTATCTTTTAATTAGTGTTTGTGCCAAGTTAAACCTATTAGATCTTCTTGGAAGATAGTTATTTGATCTTGCTGTAATTTCCAGAATCTTTGCGCTCAGTGCCCGAATTGTCAAAAATCACCAGAACGTGATAAAATAGTGATTCCAATTGCTGCTGATCAATAAACAAATTTCCCAGGTCTTCTAATTTTGGTAGAATTTTTTGGGTTCCAGAAGTTTGCGTTAGTAACAGATTACTACAGACTGTTCTGTTTTTGACAGATTCTGTTTTGCGTGTGTTGTTTGCTTATTTTGATGAATCTATGGCTAGTAAAATAGTTTATAAACCATAGAGAAGTTGGAATACAGTAGGTTTAACACCAATACAAATAAAGAACAAGTTCACTACAGTACCTTAAAGTAGTCTTTTGTTTTCTTTCTCTAACGGAGCTCACGAGATTTCTATTGAGTTTTGTGTTGTGAAGTTTTCAAGTTTTGGGTGAATTCTTTTGATGGATTATGGAACAAGGAGTGGCAAGAGCCTAAGCTTGGGGATGCCCATGGCACCCCCAAGATAATCCAAGGACACCAAAAAGTCAAAGCTTGGGGATGCCCCGGAAGGCATCCCCTCTTTCGTCCACTTCCATCGGTAATTTACTTGGAGCTATATTTTTATTCACCACATGATATGTGTTTTGCTTGGAGCGTCTTGTATTATTTGTGTCTTTGCTTGTTAGTCTACCACAATCATCCTTGCTGTACACACCTTTTGAGAGAGCCATGTATGAATTGAAATTTGTTAGAATACTCTATGTGCTTCACTTATATCTTTTTGAGCGTGATAATTTTTGCTCTAGTGCTTCACTTAGATCTTTTAGAGCACGGTGGTGGTTTGTTTTAAAGAAACTTGATCTCTCATGCTTCACTTAGATTATTTTGAGAGTCGTTAATAGCATGGTAATTTGCTTAATGTTAATATACTTGGTATTCAAGATATGTGAAACTTTCTTTTTAGTGGGTTGAATACTAAGATAAGTTTGATGCTTGATAATTGTTTTGAGATATGGAGGTGATAATATCATAGTCGTGCTAGTTGAGTAGTTGTGAATTTGATAAATACTTGTGTTGAAGTTAGCAAGTCCCGTAGCATGCACGTATGGTTAAAGTTGTGTAACAAATTTGAAGCATGAAGTGTACCTGGCTTGTGCATCCTTATGAGTGGCGGTCGGGGACGAGCGATGGTCTTTTCCTACCAATCTATCCCCCTAGGAGCATGCGCGTAGTACTTGATTTTTGATGACTTCTAAATTTTTGCAATAAGTATATGAGTTCTTTTGACTAATGTTGAGTCCATGGATTATACGCACTTTTACCTTTCCGCCATTTGCTAGCCTCTTCGGTACCGTGCATTGCCCTTTCTCACATTGAGAGTTGGTGCAAACTTCGCCGGTGCATCCAAACCCCGTGATATGATACGCTCTTTCACACATAAACCTCCCTATATCTTCCTCAAAACAGCCACCATACCTACCTATCATGGCATTTCCATAGCCATTCCGAGATATATTGCCATGCAACTTCCATCATCATCATCATCATCATGACATGCTTTACTTTTGTCATATTGCCATTGCATGATCTTGTAGTTGACATCGTATTTGTGGCAAAGCCACCATGCATTATTTTTCATACATGTCACTCTTGATTCATTGCACCATCCCGGTACACCGCCGGAGGCATTCATATAGAGTCATATCTTGTTCTAGTATCGAGTTGTAATCATTATGTTGTAATCAATAGAAGTGTGATGATCATCATTATTAGAGCATTGCCCAATCAAAAAAAAGAGAAAGGCCAAAAAGAAAAAAAGAAAGGCCCAAAAAAAGAGAAAATAAAAAGGGCAATGCTACTATCTCTTTTTCCACACTTGTGCTTCAAAGTAGCACCTTGTTCTTCATGTAGTGAGTCTCATATATTGTGCTTCAAAGTAGCACCATGATTTTCATATAGTGAGTCTCATAAGTTGTCTTGTTCATACTAGTGGGAATTTTTCATTATAGAACTTGGCTTGTATATTCCAACGATGGGCTTCCTCAAAATGCCCTAGGTCTTCATGAGCAAGCAAGTTGGATGCACACCCACTAGTTTTCTTTTGTTGAGCATTCTTAGCTCTAGTGCATCCGTTGCATGGCAATCCCTACTCCTTGCATTAACATCAATTGATGGGCATCTCCATAGCTCATTGATTAGCCTCGTTGATGTGAGACTTTCTCCTTTTTTGTCTTCTCCACACAATCCCCATCATCATATTCTATACCACCCATAGTGCTATGTCCATGGCTCGCGCTCATGTATTGCGTGAAGGTTGAAAAAGTTTGAGATTATTTGAGTATGAAACAATTGCTTGGCTTGTCATCGGGGGTATAGAAGTTGGGAACATCTTTGTGTGACGAAAATGAAGCATAGCCTAACTATATGATTTTGTAGGGATGAACTTCCTTTGGCCATGTTATTTTGAGATGACATAATTGTTTGATTAGTATGCTTGAAGTATTATCATTTTTATGTCAATATGAACTTTTGTCTTGAACCTTTCGGATCTGAATATTCATACCATGATTAAGAAGATTTACATTGAAATTATGCCAAAGTATCACTCCGCATCAAAAATTCTCTTTTTATCATTTACCTACTCGAGGACGAGCAGGAATTAAGCTTGGGGATGCCTGATACGTCTCCAACGTATCTATAATTTTTGATTGCTCCATGCTACTTTATCTACTGTTTTGGACTATATTGGGCTTTATTTTCCACTTTTATATTATTTTTGGGACTAACCTATTAACCGGAGGCCCAGCCCAGAATTGCTGTTTTTTGCCTATTTCAGTATTTCGAGGAAACAGAATATCAAACGGAGTCCAAACGGAATGAAACCTTCGGGAACGTGATCTTCTCACCGAACGTGATCCAGGAGACTTGGACCCTACTCCAAGAAGTTTCCGGGGAGGTCACGAGGGTGGAGGGCGCCCCCCTGGGCGCCCCCTGCCTCGTGGGCCCCTCGGAGCTCCACCGACGTGCTCCTTCCTCCTATATATACCTACGTACCCCCATTAGACCAAGACGGAGCCAAAAACCTAATTCCACCGCCGCAACTTCCTGTATCCACGAGATCCCATCTTGGGGCCTGTTCCGGAGCTCCGCCGGAGAGGGCATCCATCACGGAGGGCTTCTACATCAACACCATAGCCCTTCCGATGAAGTGTGAGTAGTTTACTTCAGACCTTCGGGTCCATAGCTAGTAGCTAGATGGCTTCTTCTCTCTTTTTGGATCTCAATACAATGTTCTCCCCCTCTCTCGTGGAGATCTATTCGATGTAATCTTCTTTTTGCGGTGTGTTTGTTGAGACCGATGAATTGTGGGTTTATGATCCAACTTATCTATGAATAATATTTGAATCTTCTCTGAATTCTTTTATGTATGATTGAGTTATCTTTGCAAGTCTCTTCGAATTATCCGTTTGGTTTGGCCAACTAGATTGGTAGTTCTTGCAATGGGAGAAGTGCTTAGCTTTGGGTTCAATCTTGCGGTGTCCTTACTCAGTGACAGAAAGAGTTGCAAGGCACGTATTGTATTGTTGCCATCGAGGATAACAAGATGGGGTATTTATCATATTGCATGAATTTATTCCTCTACATCATGTCATCTTGCTTAAGGCGTTACTCTGTTTTTAACTTAATACTCTAGGTGCATGCTGGATAGCGGTCGATGAGTGGAGTAATAGTAGTAGATGCAGGCAGGAGTCGGTCTACTTGTCCCGGACATGATGCCTATATACATGATCATACCTAGATAACCTCATAACTATGCTAAATTCTATCAATTGCTCAACAGTAATTTGTTCACCCACCGTAGAATATATATGCTCTTGAGAGAATCCACTAGTGAAACCTATGGCCCCCGGGTCTATTCTCATCATATCAATCTCCATTACTTTATTTTACTTGTTTTGCTTTTACTTTTTTACTTTGCATCTTTATACCAAAAATACCAAAAATATTATCTCTATCAGATCTCACTCTCGTAAGTGACCGTGAAGGGATTGACAACCCCTAAGCGTTGGTTGCGAGTTGCTACCGTTTTGTGCAGGTACGAGGGACTTGCGCGTCACCTCCTACTAGATTGATACCTTGGTTCTCAAAAACTGAGGGAAATACTTACGCTACTGTGCTGCATCACCCCCTCCTCTTTGGGGAAAACCAACGCTAGCTCGAGACGTAGCAGTGACCGCCAAATATTCTCAACATGATTGTAAGTTAGACTGTCTGTTGGAAGGCCTAGAGGAAGAGGTGTTCGAGTCCAAGTGACTGTGTACTTTTCCTCATCTAGCTAAATTGTATATCATTTGTCATGGCAGACCTTTTCGCTTCAACCTCCGGACTCTAAGGTGCGAAGTGTTTCCAAATATCGTCGCAGCCGAACAGGCCGGGTTATGCTTGGAAAACTAGGCGTAGTGGTCATAGTTGCTTGAAAAGGCAAGTTGTATCCGGCTAGCTATGTTATATCACATGGATATTGTAAGAAACATCTTCCAGAGAGAATAGTTCCGTTAAGGGTTCCTTTCCTTGGGTGTGTATGCATTTAATGTACATGTCGGGATTATGGTGCGAGCACCAAAGTTCGTATAACTTCTGGGGGTGCATAATGGAGTGAATTTAGAAAACATCTTTAATTCAGCGACTGGATATTCCCTTAAGAACGCTAGCTTTCGGCTTCACCAGTCTGAGGTACACATCCGGATGACCCGGCAGTAACAATCGCAGAGGTGCTCCCTTTATGCCCTAGCTGAACTAACGGGAACGTAGGGCATAAGAACAGGAGCCAGGCAACCCATCTTGGCCAAAACATAAGTCATATCAATGCATATAGTGGCGAAGAAAAGGTACACATGGAAAAACTCATATGTGAGGAGCTTGATGCTCAAGGAATGGAAAGAACTTCTGTCCGAGAAGCCCCCAGGTACAAGTGGCATACATGTTTAAAGATGTATCTGCCAATGATGTGCAGTCTAGCCGTACTTAAAGCTTTTAAAGTGAGAAAAATAAAGTAATCAGAAAAGAGAGAAAAAATATTGGAAACTTTAGGGGAGAAGGAGATGAACAATGAGTTTTAGCGCTAGGCGTAGAATCTCCGGAGTCTGGCTGTGTTCCAGGGGTTCGGCTCGAGGCGATTGTGTGATGCATCGCAAAGATGGTACGCTCCTCCGGTGAGAACTTCATCAATTATGAAGGGACCCTCCCATTGGGACTTGAGTTTGTCATTTTTCTTCTCCGAGAGGCGTAGAACGAGTTCGCCGACATTGTAAGTCTTGGCCCGTACTTCTCTGCTTTGATACCTTCGAGCCTGTTGTTGGTAAACTGCTGAACAAGTTTTTGCGACATTGTGTTCCTCCTCCAGGGCATCTAGGCTGTCCTTCCAATCGAGCTCAGCTTCTCTCTCTTCGTACATACACACTCTAGGTGAGTCGTGAATAATATCGCTGGGCAATACGGCCTCTGCACCATACACCATGAAGAAAGGTGTGTATCTCGTAGTACGGTTGGGCATGGTCCGTAGCCCCCAGAGTACGGAGTCGAGCTCCTCAACCCAGTGTTTGTCTGATTCTTTCAAAGACTGCACTAGTCTGGGCTTGATGCCACTCATAATAAGACCGTTGGCGCGTTCTACTTGACCGTTGGTTTGTGGGTGGTATACGGAGGCGTAATTGAGTTTGATACCCAGAGTAGTACACCAGGCTTTTACCTCATTGGCTGTGAAATTGGAGCCGTTGTTAGTGATGATGTTGTGTGGGACACCATAACGGTGCACAACATCGGATATGAAGTCTATCACCGGGCCGGACTCAGCCGTTTTGACTGGTTTAGCCTCTATCCACTTAGTGAATTTGTCCACCATAACCAGCAGATATTTTTTCTTATGGCTTCCCCCTTTAAGGGGTCCAACCATGTCGAGTCCCTAGACTGCGAAAGGCCAAGTGATGGGGATTGTTTGTAGGGCAGTGGGGGGATATGGCTTTGATTGGCAAAGAGTTGGCATCCGACGCAATGTTGGACAAGGTCTTGTGTATCAGCTCGGGCCGTCAGCCAATAAAACCTTGTACGGAAGGCCTTGCTAACAAGGGCCCGAGCTGCGACGTGGTGACCGCCAAGTCTGGCATGAATTTCAGCCAAGAGCTGCCGCCCCTCTTGCTCGGATATACATCGTTGAAGGACTCCAGTGGTGCTTTTCTTGTAGAGTTCTCCATCATGAACCTTGTAGGACTTTGAACGCCGGACAATGCAGCGGGCCTCATTCTGGTCCTCAGGAAGCTCCTTCCTATTAAGGTAGGCCAGGAAGGGTTCGGTCCATGGGGCAATGACTGCCATGATGAGTTGCGCCACTGGTGTTATGTCGATGTTTCCGGGATATGGGGTTATGTTTGGGTTCGGACTAGTGTTGCCGTTTCCCCCCTGCCACACCACGGATGGCTTGAAGAGCCTTTCCAGGAAGGTATTAGGTGGGATGGGGTCGCGCTTAGCACCAATACGAGCAAGAACATTGGTCGCTTGATTACTTTCTCGAGCCACATGATGGAACTCGAGCCCCTCGAACCGGGCCGACATTTTTATGACTGTGTTGCGATACGCTGCCATCTTCAGATCTTTAGCATCAAAATCTCCATTTATTTGAGATATTGCAAGGTTTGAGTCCATGCGCACTTCTAGGGATTGTATGCCCATGGAGACAACCATCCGGAGACCATGCAATAAGGCCTCATATTCGGCTGTGTTATTGGAGTTTGTGTATAGTATTTGTAGAACATACTAGATGATGTCTCCGGTGGGGGACATTAAAACGACACCCGCTCCTAACCCTGCCAGCATTTTGGAGCCGTCGAAGTGCATGACCCAATTGGAGTATGTGCCGTACTCTCTAGGGAGCTCGGCCTCTGTCCATTCGGCGATGAAGTCGGCCAAAACTTGGGATTTGATAGCTCGACGTGGTTTGTATGTGATGTCGAATGGAAAGAGTTCAATGGCCCATTTGGCAATCCGGCCCATAGCGTCGTGGTTGTTTATAATGTCGTTGAGTGGTACTTCGGAGGCACCCGTGATCGAACACTCCTGGAAGTAGTGATGGAGCTTTCGGGATGCCATGCAGACCGCGTATGCTATTTTTTGATAATGAGGGTACTGATATTTGCATGTGTAAGGATAGTAGACACGTAGTATACTCGCTTCTGAAGCGGGAATTTATGTCCGTCCTGTTCTCGTTCAACAACGAGTATGACGCTCACAACCTCATGTGTTCCCGATATGTATAATAACATTGGTTCACCGACGTTTGGTGCGGCCAGGATTGGATTCACTAGAAGGGTTTTTATTTCTTCCAGTCCGACTATTGCCGCGTCCGTCCACTCGAAGTGGTCGGTTCACTGTTGAAGGCAATAGAGTGGCAGTGCCTTTTCTCCTAATCTGGAGATAAAGCGGCTTAGAGCTGCCATGCAACCTGCAAGTTTTTGAACTTTTTTAAGGTCTGTTGGCTTAGCCAATTGTGACAAAGCTCGGATTTTGGATGGGTTTGCTTCGATTTCTCTATTGGAGACGATGAAGCCTAGTAGTTTTCTAGCGGGGACGCCGAAGACACACTTTTCCGGGTTGAGCTTGATGTCATACGCCCTGAGGTTGTCGAAGGTAAGACAAAAGTCGTCTATTAGTGTTACCACGTGCCTGGTTTTCATGACGACGTCATCAACATAAGCTTCTACTGTTTTGCCAATATGTTTCTCCGGGCATGTTTGAATCATGCGTTGATATGTGGCGCAGCGTTCTTGAGCCCAAAGGGCATGGTATCGAAGTAGAATGGCCCGTATGGGGTGATGAATGCTGTTGTAGCTTGATCGGATTCTTTCATTTTGATTTGATGGTATCCGGAGTATGCATCAAGGAAACACAGTGAGTCGTGTCTTGCAGTGGCGTCAATGATTTGATCAATGCGGGGGAGGGGGAAGGGATCCTTAGGGCAGGCTTTGTTGAGGTCTTTGAAATCGACGCACAGGCGCCAGGATTTGTCCTTCTTTGGTACCATCACCAGGTTTGCCAGCCAATCCGGATGTTTAATTTCTCTAATGAATCCGGCCTCGATGAGTTTGGTCAGCTCCTCCCCCATGGCTTGTCGCCTGGGTTCGGAAAAGCACCGCAGTGTTTGCTTAACCGGTTTAAACCCCTTTAATATATTGAGGCTATGTTCGGCCAGCTTGCGTGGGATCACTGGCATGTCCGAAGGGTGCCAGGCAAATATGTCCCAGTTTTCGCGCAGGAATTCTCGTACTGCGGCGTCAACTGTTGGGTTCAGTTGAGCTCCAATGGATGCTGTCTTCTTGGGGTCCATTGGGTGGACCTGGAATTTGACTATTTCCTCTGCCGGTTTGAAAGAGGTGGATTTGGGGCGTTTGTCGAGGATCATGTCGTCCCTGTCAACTGTTGAGCGTAGTGTGGTTAATTATTTGGCCGTGAGGGCTTCGGATAGTGCCTCCAGGGCTAAGGATGCGGTTTTCTTTTCAACGCGGAGTGCTATGTCTGATTCACTGACGAGAGTGATTATACCGTTTGGTCCCGGCATTTTGAGCTTCATATATCCGTAGTGAGGTATAGCTTGGAAGCGTGTAAAAGCATCCCGCCCCAACAGGGCATGATATCTGTTGCTGAAAGGGGCCACCTGGAAGGTTATTTCTTTGGACTGATAGTTCTCCAGTGATCCGAATACCACGTCAAGTGTGATTTTGCCCGCGCATCGCGCCTCCCGACTAGGAATAATTCCCCAGAAGGTTGTGTTACTTTGATGAGACTCCTGTCTATTTCCATTTTATGGAGTGTGTCCTCATAAATGAGATTTAATCCGCTGCTGCCGTCCATGAGGACCTTGGTGAGTCGGAACCCATCCATGATGGGGCCGAGGACTAACGCGGCTGGTGCCCGTGCTATTCTGTATTTTGGTCCGTCACCGGCGTTGAATGTTATAGCCGTGTCGTTCCATGGGTTTATTACATCAATTTGGCAGACTTCGGTGAGCTCGTGAAGTGCCCTTTTGCGCTTGTTATTTGAAGCGAATGTCTCGAAGACTGTCAATACTCTTGGGTCGTCTTCTTCTGGGGGGTGTTGTTCTGGGGCGTCCTTGATAAGGATGTCCTAGCCGCTCTTGGCTACATGTCGTAGTATCCAACATGCTCTAAGGCTGTGGGTTGCCACTGTATCTGTTGTGTGTATTTTGCATGGGCCATCGAGCCACCCTTCCAGAACAGTGCCTTGCCGTGTAGTGGCTTTGTGTTTTTTGACTGTTGGATTGGGTGTGCCACGAGGGTACGCCCTTTTCGCCTGTAGGGGGAGTTGGGTTGGGGCTGGTGGTTCCCAGCGAGCTGCCAAAGTTTCCCAGGCGCTTTCCATCGCATAGTATTTTTGTACGATGGTTGCTAAGTCAGCAAATTTTAGTATGCGGCGGCGATTGATGACGTTGAGGATTCCTTCGTCCGCACAGTTTTTGCAGAACGCTGATATTGCGTCCTTGTCATGGCAATCCTTTACCTTGTCCTTGACAAGGAGGAATCTAGCCCAAAAGTGGTGGACCTTCTCCTGAGATTGTTGTTTTATGCTCATGAGAGCCTCTATATCCGGGTGGGTTGGTGGAATTAAATCTGAACCCCGAACTAACCGGTTGTCCGGAGTCCGACGACCTTCCGGACTAGACAGTCCGGGTTCCGGAATATCTTCTGATTGTTTGAAACCGCCGTCTGATGCTATGTTCAGAGGGCTGGTTGCGTCCTTTCGTGGGTGAGTCTCCGGCTCTTCATGAACGGCGACCCGAATATAGTCTGTCTTTAGTATAGAAGAAGACTCGCCATCCTGCTCCAGGACTGCCGCGATTTGGTGGGTGACCGGTGGGATTTCGGTTTCTCCCTGATCGGTTTTAGGCCCGATCTAATCGTAATCTGTGGCAATTCCGAAAGCAGCATGCGATCTAGGAGCTCGTTTAAGGACGAAAACTCAACCTGATCCATCTGCTTGGAGTGCTCGGAGTTGATGCGAAGGGGGTTGTCGATGGCCCAAGAGGTCATCGTCGGCCCTGCTACCGAACGGGCGATCATAGTAAAGTCGCCCAGCCGGAGAGTTTGGCCCGAGGCCAAAACTACCCCTGCGGTAATATTGTCTTTAATGACAAGGCGAGCCATTGAGCCTTTCATCGACAACACAGTGGAACTCAATGAAAGCACCAATGCTGGTGTCAAAACCGGCGGATCTCGGGTAGGGGGTCCCGAACTGTCCGTCTTGGATCAATGGTAATAGGAGACGGGGGACACAATGTTTACCCAGGTTCGGGCCCTCTCTATGGAGGTAAAACCCTATGTCCTGCTTGATTGATATTGATGAATATGAGTGTTACAAGAGTGGATCTACCACGAGATCGTAATGGCTAAACCCTAGAAGTCTAGCCTATGTGGGTATGGTAATGAGTATATGTGTTGTCCTTTCCGGACTACCCCCTTCGGTTTATATAGACACCGAGGGGATCCAGGGTTTACATGGAGTCGGTTACATGAGAAGGGTCTTCGGTCGCCAATCTTGCCTTCCATGCCAAGTAGAGTCCAATCCGGACACCCCTTAGTCCAGGACTCCCTCAGGTGCCGCTCGTGATTCTAGCTCTGGAGGTCCCTGCGAGTAAGTCGAAGAAAGAAAACATAGCTATGCTTGTTGTCCTGCCGGTGATCTTTCCGCAAGAAGACGAAGGCACTGAGGACTTGGTGAGGTGACGTGCGCGGGGCTGGCCGCGAGCTAGAGCTCGGTCTCTCAGATTTATCAGCGCTGTAGGGACGGACCCGAGCACAGGCGTCGTGCCAGTAGCCCCCGTTGCGGGATGACAAAGAGGCAGGTTAGCAACGTGGAGCAGCCGCGAAGGGCGACTCCATAGGCAACGAGACGGCAGGGGTAACGTCGAATAACCATGATAACACATGCATGCATACTGGGCCGGAGTGCAAGATTCAAAATGGTGCGGCTTCGGGACTGGACCTGGTAGCTTGAGGATAATGCAGCCTGAGGGGCGCCCTTAATTGAACAAACCAAAAAGTCACCTGGCACCGTCGTTGGAGAATTATTGGGGTTGCTGAAGACGCGTGATGCAGAAGTCGCTCATCACGAGTTGTCTGGCTCCTGGGTCTCGTGAGGGGTCAGCACCTCCGTCATCAGAATCGCCCTGGCACCTGGCCTCGTGAGCCTCTAGGATGCCCCACATATAGCATTGGTGCGCGGCAGCTGCGTTCGACGGGCCGAAGGGCATGCGAACATAGCTGTGAGGGCGGCCTCCGCATCGGTCAACATGGGACGGCCGGAAGAGCTCCTGAGAAGCGGCCTTGTTGAGCCCCGGGATGTTGATGCAGATGCGCAGCTCGCCACCCATATCAGGGCTGGCAGCTGCACCGGGTGATGCGGGGCGGCACTGGCCACGCATGGCTCGCGCCTCCTGAAGCTCTCCAATCGCCTTGGTGATGAACTCATGAACGCCTCGCGCCCTACTCATGGAAGCACGCGCTGAAGCACGCCTCCACATGGTGCCTGAACACCTCCCTCGTGATGTTGGGCAGGTCAGAGGCCCTCCAGAGGAGAGCCCCCGAGCCCAACCTGAGAGGGGTGCCGGGCACTCCTTCCTATGCAAGAGAGGAAGGCGCCCCAGCAGTGGGCGCAGGTCCTGAGGCGCGGTCATCAGACACCCTACCCTCCCAAGGGCCTCTGAGGAGTAGCTTCTTCTTATTCTTGGGGACAGTCTTAGGAGGGTGGCGGCACCCTCGTCATCTGAGTTATCGACCGCTGCAGCCTGGTTGGCGTGCTCGAGGGAGCACACCGCATCCTTCTCATCGCAGGCGATCGAGATGATGCCGCAGCTCCCTGGCATCTTGTGGACATTGTAGCCATGGTGAGTCACCTCAATGAACTTGGTGAGGTTAGGGTAACCAAGGATAGCGTCTTACAGGAGGTGAATGTGAGCGACGTCAAAATTGATGAGTTCGGTGCGGTAGTTGCCGCGCTTGCCGAAGATGACAGGGAGGCGAATCTGCCCCAGGGGAACGGTGGAGCCACCGGTCACTGATACGTCCATTTTGCATCATGTTTTCTTACTGTTATTTATGATGTTTTTATCCATAAAAAAGCTTTTTGGAGTAATTATAATGCCTTTTCTCTCATAATATGCAAGGTATACACCAAGAGGGAGAATTCCGGCAGCTGGAAATCTGGACCTGAAAAAGCTACGTCAGGCTACCCATTGTGCACAACTCCAAATGACCTGAAACTTCACGAGGATTTTTTATGGAATATATGAGGAATATTGGAGCCAATAAGTACCAGAGGAGGGCCACTAGGTGGGCACAACCCACCTGGGCGCGCCAGGAAGCACAGGCGCGCCCTGGTGGGTTGTGCTCACCTCGGCCCACCTCCGGTGCCCATCTTCTGGTATATAAGTCATTTTGACCTAGAAAAAATAAGGAGAGTACTTTCGGGATGGAGCGCCACCGCCTCGAGGCGGAACTTGGGCAGGAGCACTTTTGCCCTCCGGCGGATCAATTCCGCCGGGGGAACTTCCCTCCCGGAGGGGGAAATCATCATCATCATCATCACCAACAACTCTCTGATACGTCTCTGTCGTATCTATAATTTTTGATTGTTCCATGCCAATATTATACAACTTTCATATACTTTTGGCAACTTTTTATACTATTTTTGGGACTAACATATTGATCCAGTGCCCAGTGCCAGTTCCTGTTTGTTGCATGTTTTTTGTTTCACAAAAAATACATATCAAACGGAGTCCAAACGGGATAAAAACTGATGGATTTTTTTTGAAATATATGCGAATTTTGGGAAGTGGAATCAACGCGAGACGATGCCCAAGGGGCCCACGAGGGTGAGGGGCGTGCCCTGGGACCTCGTGGACACCCCGTAAGGCGGTTTGTGCCCTTCTTTTGCTGCAAGAAAGCCAATATCCGGATAGAAATCATGTTAAAATTTCAGCCCAATCGGAGTTACGGATCTCCGGGAATATAAGAAATGGTGAAAGGGCAGAATCAGGAACGCAGAAACAGAGAGAGACATCCAATCTTGGAGGGGCTCTCGCCCCTCCCCTGCCATGGAGCCCATGGACCAGAGGGGAAACCCTTCTCCCGTCTAGGGAGAAGGTCAAGGAAGAAGAAGAAGAAGGGGGGCCCTCTCCCCCTCTCTCCCGGTGGCGCTGGAACACCGCCGGGGCCATCATTGCGACAACGATCTACGCCAACACCTCCGTCAGCTTCACCAACATCTTCATCACCTTCCCCCATCTATCTACAGCGGTCCACTCTCCCGCAACCCGATATACCCTCTACTTGAACATGGTTCTTTATGCTTCATATTATTATCCAATGATGTGTTGCCATCCTATGATGTCTGAGTAGATTTTCGTTGTCCTATAGATAATTGGTGAATTTCTACGATTGGTTTAATTTGTTTGTGGTTATGTTTCTGTCCTTTGGTGCCCATCATATGAGCGCGTGTGTGGATCACATCATAGGGTTAGTTGTATGTTGATAGGACTATGTATTGGAGGGCAAGAGTGACAGAAGCTTCAACCTAGCATAGAAATTAATGCATACGGGATTGAAGGGGGACCAATATATCTTATTGCTATGGTTGGGTTTTACCTTAATGAACGTTAGTAGTTGCAGATGCTTGCTAATAGTTCCAATCATAAGTGCATAGAATTCCAAGTTAGGGATGACATGCAAGCAGTGGCCTCTCCCACACAAAACTTGATATCGGTCTAGTAAAGTAGTCAATTGCTTAGGGACAATTTCACAACTCTTACCACCACTTTTCCACAATCGCTATACTACATTTATTGCTTCTTTACCTAAAACAGCCCCTAGTTTTTATTTACGTGCTCTTTATATTCTTGCAAACCTATCCCGTTACACCTACAAAGTACTTCTAGTTTTATACTTGTTCTAGGTTAAGTGAACGTCAAGCGTGCGTAGAGTTGTATCAGTGGTTGATAAAACTTGAGGGAATATTTGTTCTACCTTTAGCTCCTCGTTGGGTTCGACACTCTTACTTATCGAAAGAGTCTACAATTGATCCCCTATACTTGTGGGTTATCAAGACCTTTTTATGGCGTCGTTGCCAAGGAGTTATAGCATGGGGTGAATATTCTCGTGTGTGCTTGTTTGCTTTATCACTAAGTAGTTTTTATTTTGTGCTCTTGTTTTCTATCTTCAGTCATGGGTAGGAAACGCAAAATACCAAAAAAATTAGTGGTACCTACTATACCAATGGTTGAAGAACCACTCAGAATCTATCACACTCCTAAAGCTTTTTACTTGGATCATCTTCGATCCCTATGTGCTCGTGCTGAAACCCCAACTAGCTTAGTTGAGGGCAAATCTTTAGATGAGCATGCTTGTTATGTGCGACACGGGTTATGTCAAAAAGGGAAACTTTTACTGGATCAAATTCATCATTTGCAATGCTATGCTTGGAATTTATGTGAAAAGTATGATTTTACTTGTTGTTCTGAAGACCCTAAGAAACACCTTCCCTACCAATGTGAGTTTAGTGATAATGGAATCATATCTTCGTATGCTAAGGGTGTTTATAATTATTATGATGTTCAACAAATTGAAGAATTTGTTGCTTTTAAGGGTGCTTATGAAATTGCTTCTTTGATTGGAAAGTATGACGCTACTCTTTACAAATCTGAAAATTTTGCCATACTTAAATATTGTTATGATAATTATGCTTCTAATGCCTATTTTAAACCATATATTGAGGACTCCTCCGTTGTCCAAGAGGAGACTAATATTTTGCAGGAGTCTATGGAAGAAGGAATTGATGAAACCGTGGGCTCATCGGATGAAAAAGATGATGAAGAGAGCGAAGAACAAAAGGAGGAAGAGCGGATTAGCTACCCGTGCCCACCTTATAATGAGAGTGACTCTTCAACTCATACATTGTTTAATTTCCCTTCATGCTTACCGAAGGATGATTGCTATGATGATTGTTATGATCCCATTGATTCTTTTGAAATATCCCCTTTTGATGATGCTTGCTATGCTTGTGGCCAAGATGCCAATATGAATTATGATTATGGAGATGACCTTGCTATAGTTCCTTATGTTAAACATGAAATTTTTGCTATTGCACCCACGCATGATAGTCCTATTATCTTTTTAAATTCTCCCGACTACACTATATCGGAGAAGTTTGCCCTTATTAAGGATTATATTGATGGGTTGCGTTTTACTACTACACATGATGATTTTGATAGATATAATATGCATGTGCTTTATGCTCTTACTTGCAATTATTATGAGAGAGGAACTATATCTCCACCTCTCTATGTTTCCAACATGATAAAATTGCAAGAAACTGCTTATGCTATGTATTGGCCTTTACTTGATGTTCATGAATTGTTCTTGTATGACATGACGATGCATAGGAAGAGAGTTATACTTCGTCATTGCTTGACATGTGTTGCTTTGTGGTCACTACTAAATCACAAATCTTTGTTAATTTAAATTGGCTTTGATATACCTTGGGATCTGGATGGATCCATTACTTGAGCACTATATGCCTAGTTTAATGGCTTTAAAGAAAGTGCTGCCAGGGAGACAACCCAAAAGTTTTAGAGAGTCATTTATTTATGATTGTGTGCTTTTGTAAAGTTTAAAAATAAAAATAATGTGCCAAGATTTGCCTTTAGGATGTTTACATTGCTTGTTGGTTTGTGTGGTGCAAAACTGAAACTTTGGCTCTAGTGCACGATTTTACATTTTTTACTGGAACGTCAAATGGTTCTGAAACTTTTTGCAATCTCTTTCTATACAAATTGTTTATTTTTCATAATTGTTTAAGAATTTTTTTAGTACCAGAAGTATGGTGAATGTTCATATTACTACAGACTGTCCTGTTTAAGACAGATTCTGTTTCTGATGCATAGTTTGCTTGTTTTGATGAAACTATCATTTTTTATCAGTGGATTAAGCCACGGAAAAGTTATATTACAGTAGCTAAAATGCAGAAACAAAATATGAATTGGTTTGCAATAGTACTTAGAGTAGTGATTTGCTTTATTATACTAACAGATCTTACCGAACTTTCTGTTGAGTTTTGTGTGGATGAAGTGTTCGAAGATCGAGGAGGTCTCGATGTGAGGATAAGGAGGAGAGGCAAGAGCTCAAGCTTGGGGATGCCCAAGGAACCCCAATTAAATATTCAAGGAGACTCAAGCATGTAAGCTTGGGGATGCCCCGGAAGGCATCCCATCTTTCTTCAACAAGTATCGATATGTTTTCGGTTTCATTTCGTTCATGTGATATTAGCAAATCTTGGAGCGTCTTTTGCATTTAGCTCTAATTTTTCTTTGATGCACCATGCTGGTATGAGATAGTCCATGGTTGATTTATAGAATGCTCTTTGCACTTCACTTATATCTTTTGAGTATGGCTTTATAGAATGCTTCATGTGATTCACTTATATCATTTGAAGTTTGGATTGCCTGTTTCCCTACACATAGATAACCTCCATTTGTAGAATGCTCTTTTGCTTCACTTATATTTGTTATTGCGCGGGCATATATTTTTAGACAGAATTAAACTCTCTTGATTCACTTATATCTATTTAGAGAGATGACAGGAATTGGTCATTCACATGGTTAGTCATAAAATCCTACATCAAACTTGTAGATCACTGAATATGATATGTTTGATTCCTTGCAATAGTTTTGCGATATAAAGGTGGTGATATTAGAGTCATGCTAGTTGAGTAATTGTGAAATACTTGTGTTGAGGTTTGCAAGTCCTGTAGCATGCACGTACGGTAACTGTTTTGTGACAAATTTGAAGCATGAGGTGTTTCTTTGATTGCCTTCCTTATGAGTGGCGGTCGGGGACGAGCGATGGTCTTTTCCTACCGATCTATCCCCCTAGGAGCATGCGTGTAGTGCTTGCTTTTGATGACTTGTAGATTTTTGCAATAATTATGTGAGTTCTTTATGACTAAGGTTGAGTCCATGGATTATACACACTCTCACCCTTCCATCATTGCTAGCCTCTTCGGTACCGTGCATTGCCCTTTCTCACCTCGAGAGTTGGTGCAAAATTCGCCGGTGCATCCAAACCCCGTGATACGATACGCTCTATCACACATAAGCCTCCTTATATCTTCCTCAAAACAATCACCATATCTACCTATCATGGCATTTCCATAGCCATTCCGAGATATATTGCCATGTAAATTCCATCATCATCATATACATGACTTGAGCATTTATTGTCATATTGCTTTGCATGATCGTAAGATAGCCAGCATGATGTTTCCATGGCTTGTCCATTTTTTGATGTCATTGCTATGCTAGATCATTGCACATCCCGGTACACATTCGGAGGCATTCCTATAGTCATATTTTTGTTCTAGTATCGAATTGTAATATTGAGTTGTAAGTAAATAAAAGTGTGATGATCATCATTATTAGAGCATTGCCCCAGTGAGGAAAGGATGATGGAGAGTATGATTCCCCCACAAGTTGGGATGTGACTCCGAACGAAAAAAAGAGGCCAAAAAAGAGAAGAAAAAAACAAAAAGAACAAAAAATGAGAGAAAAAGAGAGAGAGTGCAATGTTACTATCCTTTTACCACACTTGTGCTTCAGAGTAGCATCATGTTCTTCATATAGAGAGTCTCTTGAGTTATCACTTTCATATACTAGTGGGAATTTCATTATAGAACTTGGCTTGTATATTCCAACGATGGGCTTCCTCAAGTGCCCTAGGTCTTCATGAGCAAGCAAGTTGGATGCACATCCACTTAGTTTCAGTTTGAGCTTTCATACACTTATAGCTCTAGTGCATCCGTTGCATGGCAATCCCTACTCCTCGCATTGACATCAATTTATGGGCATCTCCATAGTCCGTTGATTAGCCGCATCGTTGTGAGACTTTATCCCTTTTTCTCTTCTCCACACAACCTCCATCATCATATTCTATTCCACCTATAGTGCTATGTCCATGGCTCGCGCTCATATATTGCGTGAAGGTTGAATTTTTTTGAAAATACTAAAGTATGAAACAATTGCTTGGCTTGTCATCGGGGTTGTGCATGATGGGAGCATTTTGTGTGACGAAGATGAAGCATAGACAAACTATATTATTTTGTAGGGATGAGCTTTCTTTGGCTATGTTATTTTGAGAGGACATAATTGCTTGGTTGGTATGCTTGAAGTATTATTGTCTTAATGTCAAATGATAGACTATTGCTTTGAATCACTCGTGTCTTAATACTTATGCCATGATTAGATTACATGATCAAGATTATGCTACGTAGCATTCCACATCAAAAATTATCTTTTTTATCATTTACCTACTCGAGGATGAGCAGGAATTAAGCTTGGGGATGCTGATACATCTCCGTCGTATCTATAATTTTTGATTGTTCCATGCTAATATTATACAACTTTCATATACTTTTGGCAACTTTTTATACTATTTTTGGGACTAACATATTGATCCAGTGCCCAGTGCCAGTTCCTGTTTGTTGCATGTTTTTTGTTTCTCAGAAAATCTGTATCAAACGGAGTCCAAACGGGATAAAAGCTGACGGATTTTTTGGAATATATGTGAATTTTGGGAAGTGGAATCAACGAGAGATGATGCCCGAGGGGCCCACGAGGGTGAGGGGCGCTCCCTAGGGGGTCAGGCGCGCCCTGGGCCCTCATGGACACCCCGTAAGGTGGTTAGTCCCCTTCTTTCGCCGGAAGAAAGCCAATATCCGGATAGAAATCGTGTGAAAATTTTAGCCCAATCGGAGTTACGGATCTTCGGGAATATAAGAAACGGTGAAAGGGCAGAATCAGGAATGCAGAAAAAGAGAGAGACATATCCAATCTTGGAGGGGCTCTTGCCCCTCCGCTACCATGTAGGCCATGGACCAGAAGGTCAAGGAAGAAGAATAAGAAGGGGGCCCTCTCCCCCTCTCTCCCGGTGGCGCCGAAACACCGCCGGGGCCATCATTGCAACAACGATCTACGCCAACACCTCCGTCAGCTTCACCAACATCTTCATCACCTTCCCCCATCTATCTACAGCGGTCCACTCTCCCGCAAACCGATATACCCTCTACTTGAACATGGTTCTTTATGCTTCATATTATTATCCAATGATGTGTTGCCATCCTATGATGTCTGAGTAGATTTTCGTTGTCCTATCGATAATTGGTGAATTGCTACGATTGGTTTAATTTGCTTGTGGTTATGTTTCTGTCCTTTGGTGCCCATCATATGAGCACGCGCGTGGATCACACCATAGGGTTAGTTGTATGTTGATAGGACTATGTATTGGAGGGCAAGAGTGACAGAAGCTTCAACCTAGCATAGAAATTGATGCATACGGGATTGAAGGGGGGCCAATATATCTTATTGCTATGGTTGGATTTTACCTTAATGAACGTCAGTAGTTGCGGATGCTTGCTAATAGTTCAATCATAAGTGCATAGAATTCCAAGTTAGGGATGACATGCAAGTAGTGGCCTCTCCCACACAAAACTTGCTATCGGTCTAGTAAAGTAGTCAATTGCTTAGGGACAATTTCACAACTCTTACCACCACTTTTCCACAATCGCTATACTACATTTATTGCTTCTTTACCTAAAATAGCCCCTAGTTTTTATTTACGTGCTCTTTATATTCTTGCAAACCTATCCCGTTACACCTACAAAGTATTTCTAGTTTTATACTTGTTCTAGGTAAAGTGAACGTCAAGCGTGCGTAGAGTTGTATCGGTGGTCGATAAAACTTGAGGGAATATTTGTTCTACCTTTAGCTCCTCGTTGGGTTCGACGCTCTTACTTATCGAAAGAGGCTACAATTGATCCCCTATACTTGTGGGTTATCACTCTCCCATCTTGGGGATGGTAATCTCCATCAACATCTTCAACATCACCATCTCCTCTCAAACCCTAGTTCATCTCTTGTGTTCAATCTTGTTACCGGAACTATAGATTGGTACTTGCGGGTGACTAGTAGTGTTGATTACATCTTGTAGTTGATTACTATATGGTTTATTTGGTGGAAGATTATATGTTCAGATCCAATATGAAATTTAATACCCCTCTGATCTTGAGCATGTTTATCATTTGTGAGTAGTTACTTTTGTTCTTGAGGTCACGGGAGAAATCATGTTGCAAGTAATCATGTGAACTTTATATGTGTTCGATATTTTGATAGTGTGTATGTTGTGATTCCCTTAGTGGTGTCATGTGAACGTCGACTACATGACACTTCACCATATTTGGGCCTAAGGGAATGCATTGTGGAGTATCAATTAGGTGATGGGTTGCAAGAGTGATAGAAGCTTAAACCCAGTTTATGCACTACTCCATAAGGGACCGATTGGATTCAAAAGTTTAATGCTATGGTTATAATTTATTCTTTATACTTTTCTCATAGTTGCGGATGCTTGCGGGAGGGTTAATCATAAGTAGGATGTTTGTTCAAGTAAGAGTAGCACCTAAGCACCGGTCCACCCACATATCAAATTATCAATGTAGCGAACACGAATTGAACCAACATGATGAAAGTGACTAGATGAAATTCCGATGTACCCTCAAGAACGATTAGCTTATCATAAGAGACCGTCTTGGCCTGTACTTTGCCTCAAAAGGTTTGGGCTACCTTTCTGCACTTTTGTTACGACTACCATTACTTTCCTATTACAAATCATCTTGCTATCAAACTACTCCGCTACTTACAATTTCAGCACCTGCAGACATTACCTTGTTGAAAACCACTTGTCATTTCCTTCTGCTCCTCGTTGGGTTCAACACCCTTACTTATCAAAAATAGCTACAATTGATCCCATATAATTGTGGGTCATCAAGGCTATTTTATGGCGCCGTTGCCGGGGAGTGAAGCGCCTTTGGTAAGTGGAATTTGGTAAGGAAACATTTATATAGTGTGCTGAAATTTATTGTCACTTGTTACTATGGAAAACAATCCTTTGAGGGGTTTGTTTGGGGTATCTTCACCTCGTTCGAAACCACAATTAGCTAACCCTCAACCTATTGCACCTATTGAAAATATTGAGTATGAAATTCCTTCGGGTACGATAGAACAACTGCTAGCTAATCCTTATGCAGGAGATGGAACCGAACATCCTGATATGCACTTGATATATGTGGAACAAATTTGTGGATTGTTCAAGCTTGCAGGTTTACCCAGAGATAAAGTTATGAAAAGTTTTTCCCTTTATCTTTGAAGGGAAAATCATTTGCATGGTATATGCTATGTGATGATATTGGATCATGGAATTGGAATCTTTTGAAATTGCTGTTCCATCAAAAAAATTACCATATGCATCTAGTTCATCATGATCGGAATTATATATATAATTTTTGGCCTCGTGAAGGAGAAAGTATCGCTCTAGCTTGGGGGAGGCTTAAGTCAATGTTATATTCATGCCCCAATCATGAGCTCTCAAGAGAAATTATTATATGGAATTTTTATGCTCGGTTTTCTCGTAATGATCAAAGCATGCTTGATACTTCTTGTGCTGGTTCTTTTATGAAGAAGACTATTGAATTCCGGTGGGATCTTCTGGAAATAATTAAATGCAATTCTGAAGATTGGGAACTCGATGAAGGTAAACAGTCAGGTATTAAACTTAAGTATGATTGTGTTATATCTTTTATGGATACCGATGCTTTTCAAAAGTTTAACACTAAATATGAACTTGACTATGAGATAGTAGCCTCGTTTTGTGAATCATTTGCTACTCATGTTGAACTCCCTAAAGAGAAGTGGTTTAAATATCACCCACCTATTAAATAAGAAACTAAAGAACCGGTACCAGTTAAAGAAGAAACTATAATTTACAATGTTGATCCAGTTGTTCCTTCTGCTTATATAGAGAAACCACCTTTCCCTGTTAGGATAAAGGAACATGCTAAAGTTTCAACTGTGGTTAACAAAAGCTATATTAGAACACCTAATCCTGATGAACAAATCAAATTAGAACCTAGTATTGCTATGGTTAAAGATCTCTTGGAAGAAGATATGGATGGGCATGTTATTTACTTCTGTGAAGAAGCTGCTAGAATTGCCAAACCTGATAAAAAGCACAAACATAGACATGTTGTTGGCATGCATGTCATCTCAGTTAAAATAGGAGATCATTGTTATCATGGTTTATGTGACATAGGTGCTAGTGTGAGTGCTATTCCCTACACATTATATCAAGAAATTATGAATGACATAGCACCCGCGGAAATAGAAGACATAGATGTTACTATTAAACTTGCTAATAGAGACACTATATCACCGATTGGGATTGTTAGAGATGTTGAAGTCTTGTGTGGGAGAATAAAATACCCTACTAATTTTTTGTTCTTGGTTCCCCACAAGATGACTTTGTCCCATTATATTTGGTAGACCTTTCTTGAACACCGTTAATGCTAAGATAGATTGTGAGAAACAAACTGTCGGTGTTAGTTTTGGTGATGAGTCTCATGAGTTTAATTTTTCCAAGTTTAGTAGAAAGCTTCATGAAAAATAATTGCCTAGTAAGGATGAATTAATTGGTATTGCTTCTATTGCTGTTCCACCTACTGATCCTTTAGAACAATATTGGCTAGACCATGAAAATTATTTACATATGCATGAAAGAAATGAAATAGATAAAAATTTCTTTGAACAACGTCCTCTGCCTAAACACAATTTTCCTACTAAAGCTCTAGGAGGTCCTCCTCCACCTAAAGGTGATCCTGTGTTTGGATTCAAACAATTGCTAGACACTTGGAAATATGCTTATCTTGATGAAAAGAAAATATATCCTCTTATTATTAGTGCTAACCTTTCAGAACATGAAGAAGAAAGATTATCGATAGTTCTGAGGAAGCACCAAGATGCTATTGGATATACTCTTGATGATTTAAAGGGCATTAGTCCCACTCTATGTTAGCACAAAATTGATATGGAACCTGATGCTAAACCCGTTGTTGACCACCAACGTCGGTTAAATCCAAAGATGAAAGAAGTGGTAAGAATGGAAATATTAAAACTTCTGGAAGCAGGTATAATCTATCCTATAGCTGATAGTAGATGGGTAAGTCCTGTTCATTGTGTTCCTAAGAAAGGAGGTATAACTATTGTTCCTAATGATAAGAATGAACTTATTCCACAAAGAATTGTTACAGGCTATAGAATGGTAATAGATTTTAGAAAATTAAACAAAGCAACTACAAAAGATCATTACCCTTTGCCTTTTATTGATCAAATGCTTGAAAGATTATCTAAGCACACACACTTTTGCTTCCTTGATGGATATTCTGGTTTTTCACAAATACCTGTTTCTCAACCTGATTAAGAAAAGACCACTTTTACTTGTCCTTTTGGAACCTATGCTTATAGACGTATGCCTTTTGGTTTATGTAATGCACCTGCTACCTTTCAAAGATGTATGACTGCTATATTCTCTGACTTTTGTGAAAAGATTGTTGAGGTTTTCATGGATGCCTTTTCTGTTTATGGGAAGTCTTTTGATGATTGTTTAAGCAATCTTGACCGAGTTTTGTAGAGATGTGAACAAACAAATCTTGTCTTGAATTGGGAGAAGTGCCACTTTATGGTTAATGAAGGCATTGTCTTGGGTCATAAAATTTCTGACAGAGGTATTGAAGTGGACCAAGCTAAGGTTGATGCAATTGAGAAAATGCCATGTCCTAAAGATATAAAAGGTATTCGTAGTTTCTTAGGTCATGCTGGTTTCTATAGGAGATTTATCAAAGACTTTTCTAAAATTTCTAGGCCTCTCACTAGTCTCTTGCAAAAGGATATTCCCTTTGTTTTTTATGATGATTGTTTAGAAGCCTTTGAAACACTCAAGAAAGCCTTAATTTCTACACCTATTTGTTCAACCACCTGATTGCAACCTGCCTTTTAAAATTATGTGTGATGCTAGTGATTATGCTGTTGGTGCTGTTCTAGGACAAAGAGTTGATAAGAAACTGAATGTTATTCATTATGCTAGTAAAACTCTAGACAGTGCTCAAAGAAATTATGCTACTACTGAAAAAGAATTATTAGCAGTGGTGTTTGCTTGTGATAAGTTTAGACCTTATATTGTTGATTCCAAAGTTACTACTCACACATACCATGCTACTACTAAATATCTTATGGAAAAGAAAGATGCTAAACCTAGACTTATTTGGTGGGTTCTCTAGTTACAAGAATTTGATTTACATATCATTGATAGAAAAGGAGTTGAGAACCTAGTAGATGATAATCTATCTAGGCTTGAAAATGTGCTTGATGACCCACTACCTATTGATGATAGTTTTCCTGATGAGCAGTTAGCTGCAATAAATGTTGCTCACAGTACTCCTTGGTATGCTGATTATGCTAACTACATTGTTGCTAAATATTTACCACCTAGCTTTACATACCAACAAAAGAAAAAATATTCTATGATTTAAGACATTACTTTTGGGATGACCCACATCTTTATAAAGGAGTAGATGGTATTATTAGACGTTGTGTACCTGAGCATGAACAGGGACAAATCCTACAGAAATGTCACTCCGAAGCTTATGGAGGGCATCATGCTGGAGATAGAACTGCTCACAAGGTATTGCAGTCTGGATTTTATTGGCCTACTCTCTTCAAGGATGCCCGTAAGTTCGTCTTATCTTGTGATGAATGTCAAAGCATAGGTAATATCGGTAAGCATCAAGAAATGCCTATGAATTATCCACTTGTTGTTGAACCATTTGATCTTTGGGAATTTGATTACATGGGACCTTTTTGTAACACCCTCGATGCGACTATATATCCCACGTGTCGAGGCACGACTTAGAGGCATAATCACATTGAAGGCATATGTCGCAAGTGAGGTAATCTTCACACAACCCATGTAATATAATAAGGGAAAGAGATACATAGTTTGCTTACAATCGCCACTTCACCCAATTACATGAATAAAGCATTACATCAATCAGATGCAATCAAGGCCCGACTACGGAGCCAAAATAAAAGAAGAACCCCAAATGCGACAAAAGGTCCCCGATCGACCTCAACTGGGCTCCACTACTGATCAACTGGAAACGGAACAACACAAAGGACAAGATCTTCAGTGAGCTCCTCCTGAGCTTGGTTGCGTCATCTGCACAGACTCATCGGCACCTGCAAGCTGGTTTTGGAAGTATCTGTGAGCCACGGGGACTCAGCAATCTCGCACCCTCGCGATCAAGACTATTTAAGCTTATGGGAAAGGTAGAGGTATGAGGTGGAGCTGCAGCAAGCGACTAGCATATATGGTGGCTAACATACGCAAATGAGAGCGAGGAGAGAGAGAAAAAGCACGGTCGAACAACTATGATCAAGAAGTGATCCTAGAACAACCTACGTCAAGCATTACTCCAACACCGTGTTCACTTCCCGGACTCCGCCGAGAAGAGACCATCACGGTAACACACGCGGTTGATGTATTTTAATTAAGGTCAACTTCAGGTTGTCTACAACCGGACATTAACAAATTCCCCTCTGCCCATAACCGCGGGCACGGCTTTCGAAAGTTCAAATCCCTGTAGGGGTGTCCCAACTTAGCCCATCACAAGCTCTCACGGTCAACGAAGGAATAGACCTCCTCCCGAGACATTCCGATCAGACTCGGTATCCCGGTACTACAAGACATCCTCGACAATGGTAAAACAAGTCCAGCAAGACCACCTGATGCGCCGACATCCCGATAGGAGCTGCACATATCTCGTTCTCAGGGCAACATCGGATAAGCAATCCGTACAACTAAAACCAGCCCTCGAGTTTCCCCGAGGTGGCGCTACAAGGGGCTCTAGTTTGGACCAACACTTAGACAAGCACTGGCCCGGGGGGGTTTAAAATAAGATGACCCTTGGGATGCGCGACTCCCAAGGGAAAAAGGCTAGGTGGCGAATGGTAAAACCAAGGTTGGGCCTTGCTGGAGGAGTTTTATTCAAAGCGAACTATCAAGGGGTTCCCATTATAACCCAACCGCGTGAGGAACGCAAAATCCGGGAACATAACACCGATATGACGGAAACTAGGGCGGCAAGAGTGGAACAAAACACCAGGCATACGGCCGAGCCTTCCACCCTTTACCAGGTATATAGATGCATTAATTAAATAAGATATATAGTGATATCCCAACAAATAAACATGTTCCAACAGGGAACAACATCTCCGTGTTCCACCAAGGAACAAACTTCAATCTTCACCTGCAACTAACAATGTTATAAGAGGGGCTGAGCAAGTGGTAACATAGCCAAGCAACGGTTTGCTAGGACAAGGTGGGTTAGAGGTTTGGTTCAACAATATGGGTGGCATGATAAGCAAGTGGTAGGTATCGCAGCATAGGCATAGCAAAAGAGCGAGCATCTAGCAAGCAAAGATAGAAGTGATTTCGAGGGTATGATCATCTTGCCTGAAATCCCATAAGGAAGAAGAACGAGTCCATGAAGAAGATAAATGGACGTAGACGAACGGATCCTCACAACACGACGTTAACGAAACCAACCCTGAAGAAGCAACACCAGAAAGAAGCAAACAATCATGGTGAAGAAACATCACATAATCATGGCACGATGCACAATCAAATATGATGCATGTCCGGTTTAATGATAAATGACATGGCAAAAATGCACAAGCAATACTACAAATTAAGTGGAGCTCAATATGCCACGGAGTTGCATATTGACGAAACACCACGATAAGTTATTTAGTTCGATCCCGTTTATGTATCCAACAATATTAAATGTTTGTTAAACATGGCAAGAGGGTGAAGCAAAATAAACTACCTATCTAGTCAAGTTTAAATGAGGCCGGAAGCAACAAAACAACAAGTCCGGAAACTCCTCATATGCATCTATTAGGTTTGGTACTGTTCTGCCCTAAACACAATTTTAGAGTTGTTAAACATGCAAAGTGAGTACACCATGTTAAACTAGGAAAAATTCTACCCCATTACATTTAAAGTTTATTAGAAATCGAGCTACGGTTATTTAGTTATGAAATAAATCATTTTAACATGGCATAGGAGCAAATTAATGCAAACAACATTTTTAACATTTCAAACATAAATGAAAGTTCGATATTATTAATCTACACAAAATTCTGAGCAAGTTTCATATATTAAGTTTTTACATGTGATGCATCGCTTGTGAGATATTATAAGCATGTTGCTTGGGGGGTTTTCTGCAATTCTGTAAATCACTGGATAATAGATAAATTCATAGACGCTAAAAAAACATGATATGGGCCGAATCTGGTTGGCCCGACAGGAGCACTGGGTGCGGCTTGGGGGTCTCTCACCATGGGCCAAGCCCAGAACCGTGGAGAGGGCGCTGGGGCAGGCCGGCTGGGCCTTGCGGGCTGCTGCGGGACTTGGCACTCCCGAGGCCACGCGGAAGCGACGCGCTGCGGGCGCGGTCAACGCGCCTGACCAGATCGAGCCATGCTCGATGCAGGGGAAGCAGAGGGCGG
Organism: Triticum aestivum; assembly: GCF_018294505.1. Taxonomy (NCBI): domain Eukaryota; kingdom Viridiplantae; phylum Streptophyta; class Magnoliopsida; order Poales; family Poaceae; genus Triticum; species Triticum aestivum. The sequence goes on from NC_057797.1 coordinate 228,749,484, forward strand.
AGGCAGGGGGTCTCGGCGCGGGGAAGGAGGCAGACAGCGGACGCGGCAGGAGGTGGGGCCCACGGGCTGACGACGTCACAGACGCGAGCGGAGGAGCTCATTGCCCACGGCCATGGCTGCTCTCCTGTGCAACAAAACGACGACAGGACGGGGGAAATCAATAGTGACGCGAGGGAAAAAGGCAGGCAGAAACGATGGAGGAACTCGCCCACAGCTCCGGTCAGCTCAAGGATCTCCGGCGATGAAGAGGGCGTTCCATGACGGAGCTTCATTCGGTTCCCTGGGAGCAAGAGAGAGAGAGAGAGAGAGAGAGAGAGAGAGAGAGAGAGATTAGAGAGGGAGAGAAGCAGGGGGATAAAGAAGAGAAGGCAGGGCGTGAAGGGGCCGGCCTGGAGGAGCTTGGAGCTGCTGACGGCGAGCTGGCGGCACGGTGGTCGGGGCCGGGCGGCGCTTCTCTCGATCCACCCTGGATCGAGGCACAGGAGGAGGAGAGGAGACGCGGATGGATCGATCTAGCTGGATTTTTGGATCGGACATCTGGCTGTGGTAGGTGGGGAACGAGGGGATTTTCTGATTGGGGATTTGGTGGTGCGAGGTGGCGGCTGCACAGGAATGGAGGGCTAGTGCTAGGTTTAGTCCAAAATAGGCATGAGGTTGGACTATATATATATGGAAAGAGGGGAGTGGGTCGGGTGGCGGCGGATGGGAAGGATGGATGGGACATCTCCCCTAGAAACTAAGGTTAGGTTGTTTATATAGCAAGGATTTTGGTAAGGGGCTAAAAGGACCCTCCGATCGCAATCGGACGATCGCGAATAAAATAGCTAGGAAGTCCAAATGAGAAAACAGTGACGTTTTGTAGATGTTTGGGGATGATCCGGACACAACGGTGGCGACACCTCGGGTCGGGTCCGGGACAACTTTCGGACGCTCACGTGAGGGGTTCGATGCACTGTGCAGAGAGGGTTTCAGACCGTGCGGTCGCATCAGACAACTCTGGAAGCGAAGAGGGGAAGGAGGATGGACTAGGTGGGCTGTGGCGAGACTGCGAGGGGGAGAAGAGAGAGAGAGGGCCCGGCATCTGTTTCTGGAGACCGAAAACGTCCGACGTAAATACCGGCTATAATGCCGCTATAGTTTAACGGTTAGGCTATCAAACGAACTCCGAACGCGATGAAACTTGGCAGGCGGTCTACCTACACTATAATAAGACCGCACGCCTACTCTCATCCCATTCCGAGAACATTTTCCGGCCACTTATAAAATACTATTTCGGACATGCCGCGGGCGCGTGCAAGTGTGTCTGGGCTCAGAATGGACAACGGAGAGAACGAGGGGGCCGGGACAGATGCAAATTTTGAAAACATGATGATGCAATGCATATGATGACATGGCAAGATGCAACACGCAAGCGAATGACAAGGCAACAACAACGAATAACTGGGGAACACCTGGCACATCGGTCTCGGGGCGTTACAACACTCCACCACTACGAGAGGATCTCGTCCCGAGATCTAGAATGGCATCGGAGGGAAAACGAAAGAGAAAGAGAAGCGGTAAAACTAAGTTGCTTCTTTGACAAATGAGTGAAACCAAAGAACCTTGCGAGGTTGAACAAATTCGAGAAAAGAATACAACGAAGGTGAACTAGGTCGAAAACACTCCGTTAGAAAAGAGGGACAAAGAGCATTGCGAAAACCCTTGAGGTTGAAGGGCAAGATATTTATTGAAAACACTCCGGTTAAAGAAGGGGATCAAGTAAGACCAAAATTCGGGCAGCACTCCGGTTGAAATGAAAATAATTTAATAAGAACTTGATAAGGAGATAGAACTTGAAAAGAGGGCACGACACTCCGGTTAAATGAATAAGCAAGAAAGGAACAAGGTCCTGACAAAAACAAAAGGAAAGGTTGAAGATAGCAACATCACAATGACTCCGGAACAAAAGAATAGAAGATGGATAATTGAAATAGGAGAATTAAGGAGAAAATGCCAACTTCTGCCACAAAAGAGCTTGAAAGGCATCTTTAGGAGAAGGGTCGAACGGAATTGTTTAAAAAAAACAACAACGAAAAGAGTGATTTTGATATGGTCTTATGGAATACAACTCAAACATTATGAGGTGACCACCTGCCACTCACGGGAAGAAGAATTGGATTGGCATGAACAAGGAGACGAGAAGCTTATCACCGGAAGGATATATGAAGAACTTGGATCATATATAAGCACCATAATAACAACCATCCTTAGGGAAGGCTTAAGGTGAAATATAACCCTAGATAACTCCAATGACGAGATTGATGGATTTGAAATATCTCATTCATGACAACATGTGAATCAAGAAACATGGATTCAAATTATCAAGAATGACAAAATACCATCTCCAATGATACGGTAGAAAGAAAATGCACTTCGGAATGCAAGATGAAGAATGCTTGAGCTCCTTAGAAAAGAATCTCAATGAACTCTTGGAGAGGGGATATAAATCCTTGATGAACCATCAAGTATAGCCTCCATGAAGAAACTCCGGTAACAAAAGAATAAAAAGAAAGAGAAATTGAAAACACAAGGTGAACCATTGTAATGGTTTAGAAGGAGCTTCGTGACGAGATAATGCAGAAAAGGTAGGAACTCCGGAAAAGAAAGAGCAAATGGACCCGAGAATTTGATGAGCCTCCGGAATACGGAATTAATCACTTGGATGGAACAAGAATAAGAATTACATTAAGCGTATCCTTCACCAATTCAAATTGATGGCAACCAATGGAATTGGCATACTACTTATTCTCATAGAAAGGATTAAGATAGATAATGTGCAAACTTGAAGAGGCCTTCGATGATCCACTGGTAGGATTTGAAAGAACGGAAGTATGATAATGTAAGAAGAGGAATCTTGAACAAACCACCGTAAGAATTGAAAATGAATTAAGAGAAGATAAAGGAACACCGGGAAGAATTAGCAAATGAACAAAGATGCTTGAGATAATTTAGACCCATGAGAACGAAGAGATGACGAGCTGATAAGAGAATACTTGAACGATGCACCGGCAAGATTGGAGAATGGCAACTGAAAGCTGAGAATGAATAAACATGAATTGATGGACTCCGGATGATCAAACTGAGACGACTCTTGAATTACTCCGGATAGGTGAAAAGAATTCTCGCGATCAAAACAATTACGAGAGGATGGCAACAAGCTAGAATCACGAATCTTGAAGAGAATGGAGCAAGATTAAAGAGAAACTCTTCTTCGGTCTTCAAAAATCTGAGAATTACAACGGGAAACACCACCAAGAATTGTTGAGGCACTCCGGGATGAAGAATGGAAAGGTTGAGCCAACGATGAAAAGAATTTGAAAGATCTTGGAGAAATACATTTGACTGATGATAATTCATTCTTACGTCAAACTCTGAAAAGAATTTGAGAATAACTCCGGGAAAATAAGAAGAGTCAGGTAAGATCCTGGGAAAAGACCTGTGGGTTAAGGCCCACTGAAAAGAAACACCGTTGAACGATTTAAGAGAGAAAACACCGGTTGAATTAAATGGCTTGAATGAGATAACAACCTCGAAAGATCTTGAATGAATGCAGAGTGGAAAACACGAATCTTCTGAGATATCTTGAGCACTCCGGAACAATTAAATGGTGAGAAGTGAATGAATATGAGGTGCACCGGCATGAGAAGATATTTGAAACAAGGAAAAAGATATGATCAACACCGAAAGCTTGAATTGGTTCCACCGGAGAAGAAAAGAATGAAGAATGACGAACTAGTAGAACATCTCCTTGAGAACCACCGGGTAAGAATATTGACGAAAAAGAATGGAGTGACTTCACATGAATTGAATGGATACCCGATGAAGAAATCTGGGTCCTCGAAGAAACAAAAAGGGAGGGAGGGTGGGAAAAAGAAAAACAACTTGGAGATGGATGAAACGAATGCCGTTGAGAGAGCTGATACTTGATCTTGCAGATGTTGAAATGATCGGATCCACTTGAAGAGAAACACACCGGTTGAAAAGAATTGACATGACAAACTTGATGATCGAGAAGGACTAGTATTCTCATAGGAATATGAGAACACCATTTAGGAAAAAGTATGGAATCAACATTTGACTTCGAAGCAACTCGAATACCACAACTCAAAAACAAAAACAAAGGATTGGCGTGCGGAATAAGCCAGAACAAACATATGATAGAGATTTCGTCCGAAGTTTTTGTGGTGCGGCCTACACGGGCTCGATCGTACAGCACCATCATGTACAAGGCAGTGCACATGACATACGAAGCGTCCCCGAGTCGGCATAGCCAAGGACTCTTTAAGCACAACGAGACCACTGTAAAATTGACCGTGAATAGGCGGACCACTAGACGTCGAACCCCAATTTCATATCATACGTCTGTCAGAAAGATATCCTAAGAGCTACTTGAATTCCCACCTATGAAACTCCCGAAATTTTCCGGTTATGCAATCAGCTGTTGGGGATACAGGGGAAGCATAATATCTCACCCAAATCTAGCAAATCTTACATCCAGTTGTATCCATCCTTCAACACATAACCAAGAAACCTTCGGAAATCATCTACCTCAACCTTCGAAAAGCATCCGTTATACAAGTTATGGCGATACTCCCGAACTCCCGCCCCAGTACTGGGTGGCGTCGAGGTTATCTCACCAACGAACTGCATAAAAGAGATTTTCGATGTCGGCGTAACTAAACTCAGGTATTCCAGAATTGCAACGATAAAATTATGACGACAACACCTCAGAGCTCAACTCCCCGGGACACTTCCACTAAACCCCTGACAGGAGGCACCAAGACAATGTTCTCATCATAAAACCATCGGAACGATTCCAAGATACCCGCGTGATCCTAAAATTTTTTAGTGAAATTTGAGAAGAGAAGAGTCAAAACTCTACGTCAGGATGCCTTACCAAAGCGATGAGGAGACTGGGAAGTAAAAAGAATTCCTAAACTCTCCGATATATAATTCCTAAATGACTCAAAACATTTTTCTAGACACAACTCGGCCGCTAAAAACGATCAAGCAATGGGGCTCCTAAGGTCGGGGAAGGCTCTGATACCAACTTGTAACACCCTCGATGCGACTATATCTCCCACGTGTCGAGGCACGACTTAGAGGCATAATCGCATTGAAGGCATATGTCGCAAGTGAGGTAATCTTCACACAACCCATGTAATATAATAAGGGAAAGAGATACATAGTTGGCTTACAATCGCCACTTCACCCAATTACATGAATAAAGCATTACATCAATCAGATGCAATCAAGGCCCGACTACGGAGCCAAAATAAAAGAAGAACCCCAAATGCGACAAAAGGTCCCCGATCGACCCCAACTGGGCTCCACTACTGATCAACTGGAAACGGAACAACACAAAGGACAAGATCTTCAGTGAGCTCCTCCTGAGCTTGGTTGCGTCATCTACACAGACTCATCGACACCTGCAAGCTGGTTTTGGAAGTATCTATGAGCCATGGGGACTCAGCAATCTCGCACCCTCGCGATCAAGACTATTTAAGCTTATGGGAAAGGTAAAGGTATGAGGTGGAGCTGCAGCAAGCGACTAGCATATATGGTGGCTAACATACGCAAATGAGAGCGAGGAGAGAGAGCAAAAGCACGGTCGAACAACTATGATCAAGAAGTGATCCTAGAACAACCTACGTCAAGCATTACTCCAACACCGTGTTCACTTCCCGGACTCCGCCGAGAAGAGACCATCACGGTAACACACGCGGTTGATGTATTTTAATTAAGGTCAACTTCAGGTTGTCTACAACCGGACATTAACAAATTCCCCTCTGCCCATAACCACGGGCACGGCTTTCAAAAGTTCAAATCCCTGCAGGGGTGTCCCAACTTAGCCCATCACAAGCTCTCACGGTCAACGAAGGAATAGACCTCCTCCCGAGACATTCCGATCAGACTCGGTATCCCGGTTCTACAAGACATCCTTGACAATGGTAAAACAAGTCCAGCAAGACCACCCGATGCGCCGACATCCCGATAGGAGCTGCACATATCTCGTTCTCAGGGCAACATCGGATAAGCAATCCGTACAACTAAAACCAGCCCTCGAGTTTCCCCGAGGTGGCGCTGCAAGGGGCTCTAGTTTGGACCAACACTTAGACAAGCACTGGCCCGGGGGGGTTTAAAATAAGATGACCCTTGGGATGCGCGACTCCCAAGGGAAAAAGGCTAGGTGGCGAATGGTAAAACCAAGGTTGGGCCTTGCTGGAGGAGTTTTATTCAAAGCGAACTGTCAAGGGGTTCCCATTATAACCCAACCGCGTGAGGAACGCAAAATCCGGGAACATAACACCGATATGACGGAAACTAGGGCGGCAAGAGTGGAACAAAACATCAGGCATACGGCCGAGCCTTCCACCCTTTACCAGGTATATAGATGCATTAATTAAATAAGATATATAGTGATATCCCAACAAATAAACATGTTCCAACAGGGAACAACATCTCCGTGTTCCACCAAGGAACAAACTTCAATCTTCACCTGCAACTAACAACGTTATAAGAGGGGCTGAGCAAGCGGTAACATAGCCAAGCAACGGTTTGCTAGGACAAGGTGGGTTAGAGGCTTGGTTCAACAATATGGGTGGCATGATAAGCAAGTGGTAGGTATCGCAGCATAGGCATAGCAAAAGAGCGAGCATCTAGCAAGCAAAGATAGAAGTGATTTCGAGGGTATGGTCATCTTGCCTGAAATCCGGCAAGGAAGAAGAACGAGTCCATGAAGAAGATAAACGGACGTAGACGAACGGATCCTCACAACACGACGTTAACGAAACCAACCCCGAAGAAGCAACACCGGAAAGAAGCAAACAATCATGGTGAAGAAACATCACATAATCATGGCACGATGCACAATCAAATATGATGCATGTCCGGTTTAATGATAAATGACATGGCAAAAATGCACAAGCAATACTACAAATTAAGTGGAGCTCAATATGCCACGGATTTGCATATTACCGAAACACCACGATGAGTTATTTAGTTCGATCCCGTTTATGTATCCAACAATATTAAATGTTTGTTAAACATGGCAAGAGGGTGAAGCAAAATAAACTACCTATCTAGTCAAGTTTAAATGAGGCCGGAAGCAACAAAACAACAAGTCCGGAAACTCCTCATATGCATCTATTAGGTTTGGTACTGTTCTGCCCTAAACACAATTTTAGAGTTGGTAAACATGCAAAGTGAGTACACCATGTTAAACTAGGCGAAATTCTAACCCATTACATTTAAAGTTTATTAGAAACCGAGCTACGGTTATTTAGTTATGAAATAAATCATTTTAACATGGCATAGGAGCAAATTAATGCAAACAACATTTTTAACATTTCAAACATAGATGAAAGTTGGATATTATTAATCTACACAAAATTTTGAGCAAGTTTCTTATATTAAGTTTTTACATGTGATGCATCGCTTGTGAGATATTATATGTATGTTGCTTGGGGGTTTTTTTGCAATTCTGTAAATCACTGGATAATAGATAAATTCGTAGACGCTGAAAAAAACATGATATGGGCCGAATCTGGTTGGCCCGACAGGAGCACTGGGTGCGGCTTGGGGGTCTCTCACCAAGGGCCAAGCCCAGAACCGTGGAGAGGGCGCTGGGGCAAGCCGGCTGGGCCTTGCGGGCTGCTGCGAGACTTGGTGCTCCCGAGGCCACGCGGAAGCGACGCGCTGCGGGCGTGGTCAACGCGCCTGACCGGATCGAGCCATGCTTGATGCAGGGGAAGCAGAGGGCGGCGGCAGCGGGTCTCGGCGCGGGGAAGGAGGCAGACGGCGGACGCGGCAGGAGGTGGGGCCCACGGGCTGACGACGTCACGGACGCGAGCGGAGGAGCTCGTTGCCCACAGCCATGGCTGCTCTCCTGTGCAACAAAACGACGACAGGACGGGGGAAATCAACAGCGACGCGAGGGAAAAAGGCAGGGGGAAACGGTGGAGGAGCTCGCCCACAGCTCCGGTCAGCTCGAGGATCTCCGACGATGAAGAGGGCGTTCCACGATGGAGCTTCGTTCGGTTCCCTGGGAGCAAAAGAGAGAGATAGAGAGATTAGAGAGGGAGAGAAGCAGGGGGATAAAGAAGAGAAGGCAGGGCGTGAAGGGGCCGGCCTGGAGGAGCTTGGAGCTGCTGACGGCGAGCTGGCGGCACGGTGGTCGGGGCCGGGCGGCGCTGCTCTCGATCCACCCTGGATCGAGGCACAGGAGGAGGAGAGGAGACGCGGATGGATCGATCTGACTGGATTTTTGGATCAGGCATCTGGCTGTGGTAGGTGGGGAACGAGGGGATTTTCTGATTGGGGATTTGGTGGTGCGAGGTGGCGGCTGCACGGGAATGGAGGGCTAGTGCTAGGTTTAGTCCAAAATAGGCATGAGGTTGGACTATATATATATGGAAAGAGGGGAGTGGGTCGGGTGGCGGCGGATGGGAAGGATGGCTGGGACATCTCCCCTAGAAACTAGGGTTAGGCTGTTTATATAGCAAGGATTTTGGTAAGGGGCTAAAAGGACCCTCCGATCGCAATCGGACGATCGCGAATAAAATAGCTAGGAAGTCCAAATGAGAAAACGGTGACGTTTTGTAGATGTTTGGGGATGATCCGGACACAACGGTGGCGACACCTCGGGTCGGGTCCGGGACAACTTTCGGACGCTCACGTGAGGGGTTCGATGCACTGTGCAGAGAGGGTTTCAGACCGTGCGGTCGCATCGGACAACTCCGGAAACGAAGAGGGGAAGGAGGATGGACTAGGTGGGCTGTGGCGAGACTGCGAGGGGGAGAAGAGAGAGAGAGGGCCCGGCATCTGTTTCCGGAGACCGAAAACGTCCGACTTAAATACCTGCTATAATGCCGCTATAGTTTAACGGTTAGGCTATCAAACGAACTCCGAACGCGATGAAACTTGGCAGGCGGTCTACCTGCACTATAATAAGACCGCATGCCAACTCTCATCCCATTCCGAGAACATTTTCCGGCCACTTATAAAATACTATTTCGGACATGTCGCGGGCGCGTGCAAGTGTGTCTGGGCTCAGAACGGACAACGGAGAGAACGAGGGGGCCGGGACGGATGCAAATTTTGAAAACATGATGATGCAATGCATATGATGACATGGCAAGATGCAACACGCAAGCGAATGACAAGGCAACAACAACGAATAACTGGGGAACACCTGGCACATAGGTCTCGGGGCGTTACACTTTTCCTTCCTCTAATGGGTATACACATATTTTGGTTGATGTTGATTATGTTACTAAATGGGTAGAAGCTATTCCAACCAGTAGTGTTGATCACAACACCTCTATTAAAATGCTTAAGGAAGTTATTTTCCCAAAGTTTGGAGTCCCTAGGTATTTAATGACTGATGGTGGCTCACACTTTATTCATGGTGCTTTCAGTAAAATGCTTGCCAAGTATGATGTTCACCATATAATTGCATCACCCTATCATCCTTAGTTTAGTGGTCAAGTTGAACTTAGCAATAGAGAAATAAAATTAATTTTGCAAAAGACTGTTAATAGAATCTAGGAAGAATTGGTCTAAGAAATTAGATGATGCACTTTGGGCTTATAGAATAGTATATAAAAATCCTATGGGTATGTCTCCTTATAAAATGGTTTATGGAAAAGCTTGTCATTTGCCTCTCGAGTTAGAACATAAAGCATTTTGGGCAGTCAAAGAACTCAACTATGATTTCAAACCTGCTGGTGAAAAGAGGTTATTTGATATTAGCTCATTAGATGAGTGGAGAACCCAAGCTTATGAAAATGCAAAATTATTCAAAGAAAACGTAAAAATATGGCATGACAAAAGAATACAAAAGCGTGAGTTTAAAGTCGGAGAATATGCTCTTTTGTACAACTCTCATTTCAGATTCTTTCCAGGAAAACTCCTCTCAAAATGGGAAGGCCCCTATGTTATCGAGGAGGTTTACCGGTCTGGAGCCATCAAAATAAATAATTCCGAAGGTTGTAAATGGGCAACGAATAAAGCATTATATCTCAGGTACGCCTATTAATATTGAAAGTAATGTTATCCAAACTTTGACACCGGAAGAACACATAAAAGAGTCCTTCCGGAACACTCCAGAATCGTGAAAATAAGGAGGCACGTGATACGGTAAGTAAACGGACTGCGAAAAATCCGCAAAAATATTTTTTTATCAGTTTTTGAATATTTAATTTTTTTGGAAATAAAGAAACTTCCACGAAGCGTCCCTTGGTGGGAACAAGACACCAGGGTGCGCCAGGCAAGCCTGGCGCGCCCAGGTGGGGTGTGCCCACCTGGGAAACCTTCCGGACTCTGTTTTCTACCGTATGCTTGTCCTCCAAGATAAAAAATCTATATATACTTCCCGATCCTATTGACCACCGTATCGCGGAGAAATCCTCTGCTCTCTTTTCTTCCTGTTTTCTACGTAGACTTGATAATATGTCTTCCCAAGACTCTGAGGGTGAGAGCTATGTTGCTGATCTCATCGCAAACCCCAAGTCCTATGGGGATGAGGGGCACTATAGCTGGACCTCCGAAGAAGATGAAGATGAGTCGGTTCATCCCCGGTTCAAAAATGAGAGCATGGAGGCATTATGCAAGAAGATAATAAAACTCAAGATAGATAACGACGAGTTGAGGATAGATAATTTTATTCTCCGTCAGAAACTGGAGGAAGCAAAGGGAAAACCCTCCACCTTTTCACCACCACCATTGCCATGGAAATCCGAGGACAAGATCTCTCCTTCATCACATCATCTTCTTCACCATCAAAAGAGAACTGAGTATTGGGTATGGGCACTACCCTTGGCTTCCGCCAAGCTCGGGGGAGGTGCCCTGGTATCATATCATCCCACTTTCTTATTACTTTTACTTATTTTAGTTCGATCTTTTACTTTAGATGAATAAAAGTTAGTTCGATCCTTTCTTCCTTGAGAGTTTTCTTAGTGATTGATCCTTGTAATCGTGTGCAAGTTATATAATAAAAGTTTAGTTTGAGTCTTTGCTTTCTTTACTTTCATATTGCAAATAAATGAAAAGAAAATAAAGAAAGAAAAAGATAAAGGAAATAAATAAAGAAAAGATTATATACTAATCCTATGGTAGGTGATGGCACCACATAAGGAAAAGTATAAGTAGAAAATTTTATTAGAGATTGACAAACATAGAATTAGTCAATGATGCAACTCATAAAAGAATTAATAAGGGAAGAGAAGATTCACATATAAATATATTATCCTAGAAATCTTTTGTGATTGTGAGCCCTCATCAAAATATTATATGCCAAAATTGTTGACGTTGGACAAGGAAGACAACTTAATGGTTTATGTTTGTTTATATTCACATAGAAGTCATATTGTTATAGATCCTTCAACATGTGGTGCTTGCACTCTATCTTTGCTAGCCAAAAATTCTGCACTAAGTAGAGATACTACTTGTGCATCCAAAAACCCTTAAACCCAAATCTTATTTTCAAGTGTCCACCATACTTACCTAGGGATTGAGCAAGATCCCTCAAGTAAGTTGTCATCGGTGCAAAAAGGCAATAAAATTGCTTCTAAAAGTGCGAGATCATTTAGTGTAAGAGAAAATTGAGTGTTGCACGAACTTTTGATGGTGAAGAATAAAAGCGACAAACTGCATAATAAAGGTCGCTATCACAAGGGGCAATGTAACGTGGCGTTCTTTTGCACTAAGGGGTTGCGCATGGAAACCTCTGCTTCCCTATGCGAAGGGCCTATCTTGTATTTTTAGGTATTTACTTTTATGTAAAGAGTCAAAGTTTTCCTTCTATTCCCTTTTATTTTTCTCCTTTGGCAAGCATCATGTGGTCAGGAAAGATCTAGGCACATATTTCCAGTTGAATATAGATACCATGAGTTATTATTGTTGACATCACCCTTGAGGTGAATATGTTGGGAGGAGAAACTATAAGCCCCTATCTTTCTATGTGTCCGGTTGAAACGTTTTGCTCATGTGTACGCGGTGAGTGTTAGCAATCATAGAAGACTATATGATGGTTGAGTATGTGGACTTGACCAAAGGCTCCGATACGTGACCCTTCCTGAAAAGATGATTAATTGTAGTTGCAAAGTTGACTGAGAACATAGCTTGTTGGTTTTTAATAGAGTTTTTGCTTTATACTTCGATTGTGTGATGAGCTGTTACTTATTCATGAGAAGTATATGATAAAAGTTCTATGATAATAGTCCTATGTTTAATTTTATTGTTGTTATGATAATCAACATGATGCTTCTATGCCCGTATTTTGTTTTTGTCGACACCTCTCTCTCAAAGCATGTGCACATGTTTTTCGATTTTGGTTTTTCGCTTGAGGACAAGCAAAGTCTAAGCTTGGGGGAGTTGATACGTCCACTTTGCATCATGTTTTCTTATTGTTATTTATGATGTTTTTATCCATAATAAAGCTTTTTGGAGTAATTCTAATGCCTTTTCTCTCATAATATGCAAGGTATACACCAAGAGGGGGAATTCCGACAGCTGGAAATCTGGACGTGAAAAAGCTACGTCAGGCTACCTATTCTGCACAACTCCAAATGAGCTGAAACTTCGCGAGGATTTTTTATGGAATATATGAGGAATATTGGAGCCAATAAGTACTAGAGGGGCCCCACCAGGTGGGCACAACCCACCTGGGCGCGCCAGGCCCCCCTGGCGCGCCCTGGTGGGTTGTGGCCTCCTCGGCCCACCTCCGGTGCCCATCTTCTGGTATATAAGTGTTTTTGACGTAGAAAAAATCACAATAATACTTTCGGGATGGAGCGCCGCCACCTCGAGGCGGAACTTGGGTAGGAGCACTTTTGCCCTCCAGCGGAGTGATTCTGCCGGGGGAACTTCCCTCCCGGAGGGGGAAATCATCGTCATCATCATCACCAACAACTCTCCCATCTTGGGCAGGGCAATCTCCATCAACATCTTCACCAACACCATCTCATCTCAAACCCTAGTTCATCTCTTCTATTCAATCTTGTTACCGGAACTATAGATTGTTGCTAGGGGGTGACTAGTAGTGTTGATTACATCTTGTAGTTGATTTATATATGGTTTATTTGGTGGAAGATTATATGCTCAGATCCATTATGCATATTAATACCCCTCTAATCATGAGCATGTTTGTTGTTTGTGAGTAGTTACTTTTGTTCTTGAGGGCACGGGATAAATTATGTTGCAAGTAATCATGTCAACTTGATATGTGTTCGCTATTTTGATAGTATGTATGTTTTGATCCCCTTATTGGTGTCATGTGAGCAACGACTACATGAAACTTCACTATATTTGGGCCTAAGGGAATGCATTGTGGAGTAGAAATTAGATGATGGGTTGCGAGAGTGACAGAAGCTTAAACGCCAGTTTATGCGCTATTCTGTAAGGGACCGATTGGATCCAAAAGTTTAATGCATGGTTAGAATTTATTCTTAATACTTTTCTCGTAGTTGCGGATGCTTGCGGGAGGGTTAATCATAAGTAGGAGGTTTGTTCAAGTAAGAATAGCACCTAAGCACCAGTCCACCACATATCAAATTATCAAAGTAGCGAACACGAATCGAACCAACATGATGAAAGTGACTAGATGAAATTCCCGTGTACCCTCAAGAATGCTTTGCTTATCATAAGAGACCGTTTTGGCCCGTCCTTTGCCTCAAAAGGATTGGGCTACCTTGCTGCACTTTTGTTACTACTACTGTTACTTTCCTGTTACAAATTATTTTGCTATCAAACTACTCGGCTACTTACAATTTCAGCACCTGCAGACATTACCTTGCTGAAACCCACTTGTCATTTCCTTCTGCTCCTCGTTGGGTTTGACACTCTTACTTACCGAAAAGAGCTACAATTGATCCCCTATACTTGTGGGTCATCAGTCACCCCTGAGAAGGGCTTGGTTGGGAGGAGCTAGTTGCTACGTATCCAACGTATCTATAATTTATGAAGTATTCATGGTGTTATATTATCATTCTGGGATGTTTTACAATAATTTTATAGCAACTTTATATCATTTTTTGGGACTAACATATTGACCTAGTGCCCAGTGCCAGTTGCTCTTTTTTGCTTGTTTTTTACATCGCAGGAAATCAATATCAAATGGAGTCCAAACACCGTGAAACTTTTTGGAGATTTTTTATGGACCAGAACACCCAGGATGGGCCAGAGCAGCACCTAGGGGATTACCCGAGGGGGCACAACCCACCAGGGCACGCCTGGGGGCCTAGGCACGCCCAGGTCAGTTGTGCCCACCTCAGTGGCCTCCCACACCCCCTCTTTACCCTATAATTTCCCAAATATTCGAAAACCCTCGGGGTTAACCTAGATCAGAAGTTCTGCCGCCGCAAGGCTCTATAGCCACCGAAAACCAATCTAGACCCTTTCCGACACCCTGCCGGAGGGGGGAATCATCTCCGGTGGCCATCTTCATTATCCTGGCGGCCACCACGATGAGGAGGGAGTAGTCCACCCTCGAGGCTAAGGGTTTGTACCAGTAGCTATGTGTTTAATCTCTCTCTCTCTCTCTCTCTCTCTCGTGTTCTTTAGATGTCATGATCTTGATGTATCACGGGCTTTGTTAATATAGTCGGATCATATGGTGTTTTCCCCTCTCTATCTTGTTGTGATGAATTGAGTTTTTCCCTTCGAGATTTTGTTGTTATCGGATTGAATACTTTTATGGATTCGAGAACACTTGATATATATCTTGCAATTGAATACTCGTGGTGACAATGGGGTATCGTATTGATTCATTTGATATGTGTTTTGGCACTCAACTCGCGAATTCCCGAGGTGACATTGGGGTAATCTATGCATAGGGGTTGATGCATGTTCTTGTCTTTGTTTCTCCGGTAGAAATCTTGGGCACTCTTTGAAGTTCTTTGTTTTGGATTGAGTATTATGAATATGAATTTGCTTTGGTGTTATTTTAGTATGAACTCTAGGATAGATCGAACGGAAAGAATAGCTTCGTTTTATTTTAGTACGAACTCTTGAATAGATCGAACGGAAAGAATATCTTTGAGGTGGTTTCATACCCTACAAACAATCTATTCTTATGTTCTCCGCTAGATAGGAACTTTGGAGTGATTCTTCATCGCACTTTGAGGGGTGGTTATATGATCCAATTATATTAGCACTGTGGGGAGATTGCACTAGTGAAAGTACGGACCCTAGGCCTCATTTTCAAGCATTGCAATACTGTTTTTGTGCCCGTTTACTATTTGCTACCTTTCTGTTTTAATTTATTCAGATTATAAAAATGTATTTCTACCATCCATATTACACTTCTATCACCATCGCTTCGCTGAACTAGTGCACCTATACAATTTGCCATTGTACTGGGTGTGTTGGGGACACAAGAGATTTCTTGTATTTGGTTGCAGGGTCGTTTGAGAGAGACCATCTTCATCGTACACCTCTCACGGATTGATAATCCTTAGGTCATCCACTTGAGGTAAAATTGCTACTGCCCTACAAAAATCTATGCTTGGAGGCCCAACACGTGTCTACAAGAATAAAGTTGTGTAGTAGACATCAAGCTCTTTTCTGGCTCCGTTACCGGGGAGGTGAATGCTTGAAGGTATATCTTTAGATCTTGCAATCGAATCTTTTAGTTTCTTGTTTTATCACTAGTTTGGTTTATAAAAATAAAACTACAACAAAATGGAAATGAGGTTGCATCATATCATTCATCTTTATAATGTCTTTCGTGAAAATGACGGATAGGAAAATTGTGCTCAATTGATAGAAGAAGAACTTTATAAAATATTTGGCAAAAAATCTTTGAATGATGAGCATTATTGCAATGTGTTTAGTATGAATTATTTGAATATTCATGATGATAATGATATGCAAAACCATAAGCATGGGGAAGCTATGTTTGATGAAGATGATACTTTTAGTCCCCCAAGATTTGATGTGCAAATTTGTTATAATGATTGCATGCCTCCTATTTATGATTATTATAATGATGAAAGTGGATTTGGAGAGGTCATGACTTTATTTAATGATGAATCCACTACTTTGAAAGATGTTTCAATTGACTATGACAACAAAGTTGATATCTATGATGATTATGGTGATGACATGTATGCTATAAAGAATAATGATAACCATGAAACTTGTGATCATGATTTTAATTTTCAACCCCATGATAGTTATTTTGTTGAGTTTGCTCCCACTACTATTGTTGAGAATAAATTTGCCTATGTGGAGATTAACAAAAATTTTATGCTTATGTATCATGAAAAGAATGCTTTATGTTATGGTTATATTGTTGAATTCATTCATGATCCTACTGAAAATTATTATGAGAGAGGAACATATGCTTGTAGGTATTGCAACAATATCAAGTTTCCTCTCTATGTGTTGAAAATCTTGAAGTTTTGCTTGTTTTAACTTCCTATGCTAGTTGATTCTTGTTCCCATAAGTTGTTTGCTCAAAAAGTCCCTATGCATAGGAAGTGGGTTAGACTTAAATGTGCTAGTCATATGTTTCATGATGCTCTTGTTATGTTTCAATTCTTATCTTTTATGCGAGCATCATTGAATCATCATGCCTAGCTAAAAGGCATTAATGAAAAGCACTTGTTGGGAGACAACCCAACATTGTTTTTGTGTGTTCACATGATTAGGCCACTGTAGTAATCATGTTTTATTGCTTTTGTTTTAATAAAGTTCCAAGTAAAGCCTTTGGGATGGCTTACGGTGATAGTTGATTTGATCTTGCTGAAAAACAAAAACTTTTGCGCTCAGCAAAACAATTCTCATTTTTAACGGAAGTGTGATAAAATTCTTATTATTTTTGCAGAAGATTAATAGACAAATTACCCAGGTTTTCCTATTTTTCATGATTTTTGGAGTATCAGAAGTATGGTTGGAGTACAGATTACTACAGACTATTCTGTTTTTGACAGATTCTGTTTTCAATGCATAGTTTGCTTGTTTCTTAGTTTCTATGGCTTATATTTCTCAATATAAATTGTGGAAACGATTTTCTACACTAGGAATTGTGTGGAAACAATTATGAATCTTGTCTTTTACAGTACCAAAGTGAAATGGTTTGTTCTTTATCATACTAACCTATCTCATGAAGTTTCGTTAAGTTTTGTGTGATTGAAGTTTTCAAGTTTTGGGTGAGATATCGATATGAGGAGAATAAGGAGTGACAAGACCCTCATCTTGGGATTCTCAAGGCACCCCAAGGTAATATTCAAGGAAGATCCAAGCTTCTAAGCTTAGCGATGCCCCGAAAGGCATCCACTCTTTCGTCTCCAACATTATCGGTAACCCACTTGGAGCTATGTTTTCATTCGTCACATCATATGTGTTTTGCTTGGAGCATCATTTTATTTTGTTAGGATTTGCTTTCTGTTATTTAGAATACTATTTTGCATCTTTATTTTCAATAAAAATATCAAGTATAGCCTTTGCCATGCTTATTTTGCAAGTCTACATGTTGCTGTTTCAAAACAGAAAGTTCACCGTTGTTGCCAAAATTCCCTAGAAAAGTCAAAATGTGATAAAATGTTGAAACTTTTTGAAAAATGAGCTCTGATAAACTTTCTACAGTGTGGAAAATTTTCATATCTTTTGGAGTTAGGGAAGTATTGTTACTCTTGCATTCTTTACAGACTGTACTATGTTGGCAGATTGCTGTTATGTTTGCATATGTTTGCTTGTTTAATAATCATATTTCAGGATAGGAGTATTAAATATGTAGAGGAATTTAGTGTTAAATGTTGAATAATAATTTTAGTGATTTTCTACAGTAGAGAATGATAAGGTTTTTGCATTGGTTTATACTAACTTATCTCACTAGTTCTTGTTGAGTTTTGTGTGGATGAAGCTTTTGAGATTTAGGAAAACCGTGATATGAGAATAATTAAGGAGACACAAAAGCTGAATCTAGGGGATGCATAAGGCACCCCAAGATAATATTTCAAGAAGTGTCAAGCATCTAAGCTTGGGGATGCGCCGATAGGCATCCCACCTTTCCTCTTCTGCAATTATCGGTTGAGCCTAAGTTTTTGCTTCTTCACATGAGTTGTGCTATTCTTAGAATGTAATTTTATTTCTTTTTTCTTGGTGTTTTAATAAAATACTTAAATCTGAAAGTTTTTAAATAAAATAGAGTCCTCAAATAGTTGCTAGGGAGGCTAGGTAAGCGGCATTCACATCCCGTCAATGAAGCTCTTTTCTATGGAATTGCTCTAGTGCTTCACTTATATCCTATGAGTAAGTTGTTGAATGAATTGAAGATCATGAATTCGAAATCATATCATGCCTAGTGGTAGCTTCACATTGGGCTTAGAAAGTGAAATCTTTTGAGGCTTTACAATTACAACATTGGTCATACAAGCAATTCACGAATAATTAGTATAAGGAAGAGAACTTTCACATGCAAATACACTATCTTGGAAATCTTTGGTGATTGTGAGCCCCCATCAAAATATTATATGCCAAAATTATTGAAGTTGGACAAGGAAGACAACATAATGATTTATGTTTGTTCATATTCACATAGAAGTTATATTGTCATAGATCCTTCAACATGTGGTGCTTGCCCCCCATCTTTGCTAGCCAAAAATTCCGCACCAAGTAGGGATACTACTTGTGCATCCAAAAACCCTTAAACCCAAATTTTCAAGAGTCCACCATACCTACCTAGGGATTGAATAGGATCCTTCAAGTAATTTTTCATCGGTGCAATAAGGCAATAAAAATTGCTTATAAAAGTGTTAGATCATTTAGTGTAAGAGAAAATTAACCGTTGTATGAACTTGTGATGGCAAAGAATAAAAGCAACAGATTGCATAATAAAGGTTTCTATCATAAGGGGCAATATAACGTGACGTTCTTTTGCACTAAGGGGTTGAGCATACAAACAAATAAGCACATGGCAACCTCTGCTTACCTCCGCGAAGGGCCTATCTTTTACTTTTATGCAAAGAGTCAAAGTTCTTCTCTCTATTCCTTTTTATTTTTTTCTTTTGGAAAGCATCATGCGGCGAGGAAAGATCTAGGCACATATATCTAGTTGGATATGGGTAGCATGAGTTATTATTGTTGACATCACCCTTGAGGTGAATACGTTGGGAGGCAACACAATAAGCCCCTATCTTTCTATGTGTCCGGTTGAAACGTTTTGCTCATGTGTATGCGGTGAGTGTTAGCAATCATAGAAGACTATATGATGGTTGAGTTTGTGGAGCTCTTACTTAGACTCTGTTTAATAAGTTGAATTGCAATTGCTTGGTGACTGAGAACATAGATTGTTGAGTTTCAAGAGAATTCATTGTTTAAACCTTAACATGTGAATTGGTTGCTACTATAACATGATAAGTTTTATAAGAAAGAATTGTTGTTATGATGCTAGGAGAAGTGATTGAAATTGTAATTGATCAAACTTGTGCACTTTGCTAGCATTCACACTTCATAAATTATTTATTTTATCATTTACCTACTCAAGGACGAGTAGGAATTAAGCTTGGGGATGCTGATACGTCTCCAATGTATCTATAATTTATGAAGTATTCATGCTGTTATATTATCATTATTGGATGTTTTACAATCATTTTATAGCAACTTTATATCATTTTTGGGACTAACGTATTGACCCAGTGCCCAATGCCAGTTGCTATTTTTATCTTGTTTTTTACATCTCAGGAAATCGATATCAAACGGAGTCCAAACACCGCGAAACTTTTTGCAGATTTTTTATGGACCAGAACATCCAGGATGGGCCAGAGCAGCACCTGGGGGTGCCCCGAGGGGGCGCAACCCACCAGGGCGCCCCTGGGGGCCCAGGCGTGCCCAGGTGGGTTGTGCCAACCTTGGTGGCCTACCGCACCCCCTCTTTACCCTATAAAGTCCCAAATATTCCAAAAACACTCAGGGTTAACGTAGATCAGAAGTTCCACCACCGTAAGGCTCTGTAGCCACCGAAAACCATTCTAGACCCTTTCCAGCACCCTGCCGGAGGGGGGAATCATCTCCGGTGGCCATCTTCATCATCCCGGCGGCCACCATGATGAGGAGGGAGTAGTCCACCCTTGGGGTTGAGGATTTGTACCAGTAGCTATGTGTTTAATCTCTCTCTCTCTCTCTCGTGTTCTTGAGATGTCACGATCTTGATGTTTCGCGGGCTTTGTTAATATAGTCAGATCATATGGTGTTTTTCCCTCTCTATCTTGTTGTGATGAATTGAGTTTTTCCCTTTGAGATTTTGTTGTTATCGAATTGAATACTTTTATGGATTTGAGAACACTTGATATATGTCTTGGAATTGAATAATCATGGTGACAATGGGGTATCGTATTGATTCACTTGATATATGTTTTGGCATTTGTAGGATCGAGAAGAGGTGTCTAGTGGGGGGCGGTGATTAGACCCTCAACAAAGAAAAGCAACAGTTTTTAATTTCTTTAAGTTAAGGTGGAGTTTTAGCACAAGTTTAAACATTCACAATACATTTCAAGCAAGCATGGCAAGAGTATATGAGCAGCAGAAAGTAAAGCATGCAAATGGCAAGAAAGTAAAGGGATGGGATTGGAGTGTGCAAACGCAATTGGAGACACGGAGATTTTTGGCGTGGTTCCGATAGGTGGTGCTATCGTACATCCACGTTGATGGAGACTTCAACCCATGAAGGGTAACAGTTGCGTGAGTCCACGGAGGGCTCCACCCACTAAGGGTCCATGAAGAAGCAACCTTGTCTATTGCACCATGGCCATCGCCCACGAAGGACTTGCCACACTCGGGTAGTTCTTCACGAAGTAGGTGATCTCCTTGCCCTTACAAACTCCTTGGTTCAACTCCACAATCTTGATGGAGGTTCCCAAGGGACACCTAACCAATCTAGGAGACACCACTCTCCAAAAGGTAATAGATGGTGTGTTGATGATGAACTCCTTGCTCTTGTGCTTCAAATTAGTCTCCCCAACACTCAACGCTCTCTCATAGATTTGGATTGGGTGGGAAGATGATTTGACTGGAAAGAAACTTGGGGAAGGCTAGAGATCAAGATTCTTGTGGTTGGATTGGAATATCTTGGTCTCAACACATGAGTAGGTGGTTCTCTATTAGAAAATGAATGTTGGAAGTGTAGGCACGTTCTGATGGCTCTCTCCATGAATGGAGGATGGGTGGAGGGGTATATATAGCCTCCACACAAAAATCTAACCATTACACGCAATTTACCAAACTCGGTGAGACCGAATCAATAAACTCGGTCAGACCGATATGGTTCAAAATGTAAACGTTAGAGATTTCGGTGGGACCGATATGATCAACTCGGTGGGACCGATGTGCTAGGGTTGGGGTAAAACCTCAACTCAGTTTAACCGATTACTCAAACTCGATGGGACCGATTTTAGTAATAAGCAAAACAGAGAGTTGGTCAAGCAAATTAGATGGGACCGATTGCATATCTCGGTGAGACTGAAATTATTGCAATAGGTAACAGAGAGTTTGCAAGCCCATCTCGGTGAGACCGAGATCCCATCGGTGAGACCGAACTAATTAGGGTTTGTGGCAGTGGCTATGTCAAGTGAATTCGGTGGCGCCGGATAGATCAAATTGGTGGGGCCGAGTTTGACTTTTGTTTTGGGACATATGTGGAAATGAGAAAGTGGTTGAGAGCTTTGGAGCATATCACTAAGCACTTTGAGCAAGAAATCCATTAAGCAACACCTCATCCCCTTTTAATAGTATTGACTTTTCCTATGGAATCAATGTGATATTGGATTAGTAAAATGAAAATGAAGAGTCTTGAGCTTTTGCCAATCCTTGTCCTTAGTCTCTTGAAGGGTTCCACATCTTCTTGTCCATGCCACTCCATTGCTGAACTTTCTAAAATATACTAGATAAAAGTATTAGTCCAACAAGAGATATGTTGGCATTAATTACCAAAATCACCTAGGGAGCACTTGTGCTTTCAATCTCCCTCTTTTGGTAATTGATGGCAACATACATCAAAGCTTTAGATAAAGATATGAAGAATAATAAGTAGAGCTTTGGAAGGACATGTAACATGCATATGCTCCCCTACATGTATGCAATCATGTAGTATGAATATAAGAGCATTTGAATGCATAACCATGACAGAGCAAGCAATGAGTTACATGTATCTTGGCTATATGCATCAGAGCAAATGATATGAATATAGGAAGTGTACCTCCATGTTCACGATTCCTTCTTGCAAACAATATGTACAGTAGCAAGAAATCATCATGCACATGAGTGTGATTCATATACTTACCTTGTGGTCTTGAGGAAGCTTTGGAAGAGATAAACCTGAGTAAAGAAGGTTAGATAACACATGAACACCTACTAGACAAAGCAACTTAAGAAACCACAAGAGTACCAAGATTGGGATGACATGTAGAGAGTGAGTACTAGGTACTCTATGTGATATAGACATGTCCCCAAAGATTAAAGATGTGCAATGAATTTGAAGATCTCCTTCCCTTATATGTTTTCTCCCCCTGAATCTTATATGGATAATGGGAGTAGATAGGGAAAAGAAAATCAGAACAACACAGTCATAACACATACTAACATGTCTTTCCCCTCTTAAAGACATGTGACTTCTCTCCTCTTGGATACCAAGCATCTGGGGTCTCTCTCCCTTTGATGTGATTAAGCTTTGATGTGATCTCTCTCCACCTTTGACATCAATTTCCAAGAAGGGTCTTCTGGAATGTGAGTCGAAAAGGGTTTGGTCCTTGAGTCACAAAACAAAGCAACATGTAATATAAGATGCTGATAGAGGACAAGAATCATTGAGTGGAGCTGGAATAAGTATGCAGGATGCAAATGACGAAGTGTTTTCTCAGCATTTAAATCGGTCACACCGAGTTATTTTCTTCGGTGGCACCGAGGTGGTTCGGTTTAACCGAAAGAAACAAACCAGTGAGGCCGAATTCAACATAGAGAGAAAAAAATTGTCATCTCAGCTCACTAGGCAAATAAGATCTCACAAAGATTTGCAGGGAATTAACTTAAGGATTTGCAATGAATTGGATGCAGGGAATGCAGAACATAACAGAGAAAGTAAAATAAATCTATAAAGAAGGGGAACAAATATGCAAGAGACAAATGCAAGGACATAGAAAACACTAGAGATCTTCATCTAGAATTGGTCGGTGACAAAGTCACCTATGTTAGCGTATATTGACTGAGGAGTCAAGTGAGAAATGATCATAGGTCATACTCATCGTTTAAGCTCAAAAATGGGGTTGCCATTTTTCGTTTAAGCATTTTGATGTATTCACATATTGTTGAGCTGCTTTGACCCATGACTTGGGGTAAAGCTTCTCTAAGATGGAATGACATACTTTGGGTGGTGGTGTTGAACTTGATCATATAGTTGAATTTGTGTGGGATGCGAAAGGTTGATGTAGCTCATCAATGAGTTGGGAGCACCTCTCATAGTTTGAGTTCATCTACCTACATGGGTTAATTTTGCAAGGAAGAGCACTTGTGTATTCAAAGTGACAATCATGAATTTTGATACCAAATGAAATTTGATATATAGAATTTGTCAAAGGATATGTTTGAAACAACTCATGCCTCCTTGTCTTCAACCACCATATTGTAGAGTCTTGGTGATGTAGAGATTGCTCAAGATGTGAGTGTTTTGCAATCTCATAGATTTAGATTCATCCAAGTACCTACAAGGGTTAGATAGCATGCAAGGGTACAAGTATATCCAAGACATATGATCATCATCATAAGAGAAATATCAAGGATTAGTCAAAGGCTCATGCCTTGCATGTATCCAAATGGAGTTTCTACTCCAAGTTTGAAGCATAAATGATGTTCACTTCACCTCTAAAACGACAAAATACTTTCTCATCAAGTAGTTTGGTGAAAATATCTGCTAATTGCTTGTCGGTACGAACATGCTTACGATCAATGTCCCCTTTAGCAACATGATCTCGAATGAAATGATGACGAACTTCAATATGCTTAGTTCAAGAATGTTGCACGGGATTGTGAGCAATCTTGATAGAACTTTCATTATCACAAAGCAATGGAACATGTTTCACATAGATCCCAAAATCTTTAAGAGTTTGGGTCAGCCAAAGTAATTGAGCACAACATGAACCGGCGACAATGTATTCCGCTTCGGTGGTAGATAAGGATACTGAGTTTTGTTTCTTGGAGGACCAAGACACAAGAGATCTACCAAGAAATTGACAAGTACCCGAGGTGGACTTTCTATCATCCTTGTCTCCGGCATAGTCCGAGTCAGAATAGCCAACAAGATCAAAAGAAGACCTCTTAGGATACCAAATGCCAGAATTTGGTGTATGGATTAAGTATCTCACTATCCTTTTCACATCCTTAAGGTGACATTATTTGGGGGCTGATGACCCACAAGTATAGGGTATCAATTGTAGCTCTTGGCAATAAGTAAGAGTGTTGAACCCAACGAGGAGCAGAAGGAAATGACAAGTAGTTTTTAGTAAGGTAGTGTCTGCATGTGCTGAAATTGTAAGTAGCGAGTAGTTTGATGGCAAGGTAATTTGTAACGAGCAAGTAAAGATAATTGTAACAAGTATGCACCAAGGTATCCCAATCCTTTTGAGGCAAAGGACAGGCCAAAACGGTTTCTTATAGTGAGCAAAGCGTTCTTGAGGGTACACTGGAATTTCATCTAGTCACTTTCATCATATTGGTTTGATTTGTGTTCGCTACTTTGATAATTTGATATGTGGGTGGACCAGTGCTTAGGAGCTGTTCTTACTTGAACAAACCTCCTACTTATGATTAACCCTCCCGCAAGCATCCGGAGCTACGAGAAAAGTATTAAGGATAAATCCTAACCATAGCATTAAATTCTAGGATCCAATCAGTCCCTTACGGAATAGTGCATAAACTGGGGTTTAAATTTCTGTCACTCTCGCAACCCACCATATATTTACTACTCCACAATGCATTCCCTTAGGCCCAAATATGGTCAAGTGTCATGTAGTCAATGTTCACATGACACCACTAAGGGAATCACAACATACATACTATCAAAATATCGAACACATATCAAATTCACATGATTACTTGTAACATGATTTATCCCGTGCCCTCAAGAACAACAGTAACTACTCACAAACAACAAACATGCTAATGATCAGAGGGGTATTAATATGCATAATGGATCTGAACATATAATCTTCCACCAAATAAACCATATAGTAATCAACTACAAGATGTAATCAACACTACTAGTCACCCCTAGCAACAATCTGTAGTTCCGGTAACAAGATTGAATACAAAAGATGAACTAGGGTTTGAGATGAGATGGTGCTGGTGAAGATGTTGATGGAGATTGCCCTCCCCAAGATGGGAGAGTTATTGGTGATGATGATGATTTCCCCCTCCAAAGGGAAGTTCCCCCGGCAGAATCGCTCCACCGGAGGGCAAAGTGCTCCTTCCCAAGTTCTGCCTCGACGCGGCGGCGCTACGTCCCAAAAGTATTATTGTCATTTTTAGGTCAAGACCACTTATATACCAGAAGATGGGCACCGGAGGTGGGCCGAGGAGGCCACAACCCATCAGGGCGCGCTAGGGGGGCCTGACGCGTGTAGGTGGGTTGTGCCCACCTAGTGGGCCCCCTCTAGTACTTACTGGCTCCAATATTTCTTATATATTCCATAAAAAATCTTCTTAAAGTTTCATCCCATTTGGAGTTATGCAGAATAGGTGGCCTGACATTGCTTTTCCAGGTCCAGATTTCCAGCTGCTGGAATTCTCCCTCTTGGTGTGTTCCTTGCAAATTATGAGAGAAAAAGGCATTAGAATTACTCCAAAAAGCATTATTATGGATAAAAGCATTGTAAATATCAGTAATAAAACATGATGCAAAATGGATGTATGAACTCCCCCAAGTTTAGACCTCGCTTGTCCTCAAGCAAAAACCGAAATAGAAAAACATGTCCACATGCTTTGAGAGAGAGGTGTCGATAAAAACAAAATACGGACATAGAAGCATCATGTTGATTACTATAATAGCAACAAGATTAAACAAAGGACTTCTATCATAGAACTTTCTTCATATACTTCCTATGAATAAGTAATAGTTCATCACACAATCGAAGTATAAAGCAAAAACTTTATTAGAAACCAACAAACTATGTTCTCAGTCAACTTTGCAACTACAATTCATCATCTTTTCAGGAAGAGTCACATGTTGGAGCCTTTAAAGCAAGTCCACATACTCAACCATCATATAGTCTTCAATGATTGCTAACACTCACCTTGTACCCGTGAACAAAACGTTTCAATCGGACACCTAGAAAGATAGGGGCCTATAATTTTGTCTCCCAACATGCTCACCTCAAGGGTGATGTCAACAATAATAACTCATGCTATCTATATTCAACTGGACATATGTGCCTAGATCTTTCCTCACCATATGATGCTTGCCAAAAGAGAAAATAAAAAGGAATAAAAGGAAAACTTTGACTCTTTGCATAAAAGTAAAGGATAGACCCTTTGCAGAGGGAAGCAGAGGTTGCCATGCGCTTATTTGTTTGTATGCTCAATCCCTTAGTGCAAAAGAACGTCACATTACATTGCCCCTTAAGATGACAGCCTTTATTATGCTTCTGTCGCTTTTATTCGTTGTCATCCAAGTTCGTGCAACGCTCAATTTTCTCTTGCACTAAAAGATCTCACATATGTAGATGCAATTTTTATTGCCTTTTTGCACCGATGACAACTTACTTGAGGGATCTTGTTCAATCCCTAGGTAGGTATGGTGGACACTTGAAAAAGATTTGGGTTTAAGGGTTTTTGGATGCACAAGTAGTATATCTACTTGGTGCGGAATTTTTGGCTAGCAAAGATGGGGGGCAAGCATCACATGTTGAAGGATCTATGACAATATGACTTCTATGTGAATATAAACATACATAAACCATTACGTTATCTTCCTTGTCCAACATCAACAATTTTGGCATATAATATTTTGATGAGGGCCCACAATCACAAAAGATTTCTAGGATAGTATATCTATATGTGGATCTTCTCTTCCCTTTATTAATTCTGTCATGAGTTACATCATTGACTCATGCTATGTTTGTCAATCTCTAATAAAATTTTCTTACTTATACTTTTACTTATGTTGTGCTATCACTTACCATAGGATTAGTATATAATCTTTTCATTACCTCTATCCTTTCTTTATTTCCTTCTTTCTTGTTTCTTTTTGTTTTCTTTATTTGCAACATGAAAGTAATGAAAACAAAAGCTCACACTAAACTTTATTATATAACTTGCACTTAATTATAATGATAGGTCACCAAGCAAACTCTAGAACAAGAAAGGATCGAACTAAACTTTTTTTCATCTAAAGCAAAAATATTGAACTAAGATAAATAAAAGCAAAAAGATAGTGGGATGATACGATACCGGGGCACCTCCCCCAAGCTTGGCGGAAGCCAAGGGGAGTGCCCATACCCGATACTCATTTTTCCTCTGGTGATGAAGGAGAGGCCTTGTCCTCCTTTGATTACGCCCGTAGGCTCCTTCCCTCTTCATCTCGGTCTCATCAACCAAGCATCTTATTCCATGTGGTTGGAGGAGCAGGAAGACATGATGCCTAGCTTGACAAATCTGACCAGAAATAGCAAGAAAAGAAAATAGAGGATTTTCTCCGCGATACGGTGGTTAACAGGTTCGGGAAGTATATATAGATTTTTTTACCTTGGAGGACAAGCATGTGGAAGAAAAACAGAGTACGGGAGGTGTCCCAAGTGGGCACAACCCACCTGGGCGCGCCTGGAAAGCCTGGGGCGCCTTGGTGTATTGTGCTCACCAGGGGACGCTTCCTGGGAGTTTCTTTATTTCCGAAATTTTAAAATATTCTAAAACTGATAAAAATATTTTTGCAGATTTTTTCGGAGTCCATTCACTTACCGTATCACATACCTCCTTATTTTAACGATTCTGGAGTGTTCCGGAAGGACTCTTTTATGTGTTTTTCCGGTGTCAAAGCTTGGATAATATTACTTTTGAAATTAATAGGCATACCTGAAATATAATGTTTTATTCGTTGTCCATTGACAACCTTCGGGTTAGTACCTTTGGAATTATTTATTTTGATGGCTCCAGACCGGTAAACCTCCTCAATAACATAGGGGCCTTCCCATTTTGAGAATAGTTTTCCTGCAAAGAATCTGAAACGAGAGTTGTACAAAAGAGCATATTCTCCGACTTTAAACTCACGCTTTTGAATTCCTTTGTCATGCCATCTTTTAACTTTTTCTTTGAATAATTTTGCATTTTCATAAGCTTGGGTTCTCCACTCATCTAATGAGCTAATATCAAATAACCTCTTTTCACCAGCAAGTTTGAAATCATAATTGAGTTCTTTGACTGCCCAATATGCTTTGTGTTCTAACTCAAGAGGCAAATGAGCTTTTCCATAAACCATTTTATAAGGAGACATACCCATAGGATTTTTATATGCTTTCCTATAAGCCCAAAGTGCATCATCTAATTTCTTAGACCAATTCTTCCTGGACCTATTGACAGTCTTTTGCAAAATTAATTTTATTTCTTTATTGCTAAGTTCAACTTGACCACTAGGCTGAGGATGATAGGGTGATGCAATTTTATGGTTAACATCATACTTGGCAAGCATTTTACGGAACACACCATGAATAAAGTGTGAACCACCATCACTCATTAAATATCTAGGGACTCCAAACCTTGGGAAAATAACTTCCTTAAGCATTTTAATAGAGGTGTTGTGATCAGCACTACTACCTTGCTGCATTATTTGGGGGCTGATGACCCACAAGTATAGGGGATCAATTGTAGCTCTTTTCGATAAGTAAGAGTGTCGAACCCAACGAGGAGAAGAAGGAAATGACAAGTAGTTTTCAGTAAGGTAGTGCATGCACATGATGAAATTGTAAGTAGTGAGTAGTTTGATGGCAAGGTAATTTGTAACGAGCAAGTAACAATAATTGTAACAAGTATGCAGCAAGGTAGCCCAATCCTTTTGAGGCAAAGGATAGGCCAAAATGGTCTCTTATAGTGAGCAAATCGTTCTTGAGGGTACACGGGAATTTCATCTCGTCACTTTCATCATATTGGTTTGATTTGTGTTCGCTACTTTGATAATTTGATATGTGGGTGGATCGGTGCTTAGGTGCTATTCTTACTTGAACAAACCTCCTACTTATGATTAACCCTCCCGCAAGCATCCGCGACTACGAGAAAAGTATTAAGGATAAATCCTAACCATAGCATTAAATTCTAGGATCCAATCGGTCCCTTATGGAATAGTGCATAAATTGGGGTTTAAGTTTCTGTCACTCTCGCAGCCCACCATCTATTTACTACTCCACAATGCATTCCCTTAGGCCCGAATATGGTGAAGTGTAATGTAGTCGATGTTCACATGACACCACTGAGGGAATCACAACATACATACTATCAAAATATCGAACACATATCAAATTCACACGATTACTTGTAACATGATTTATCACATGCCCTCAAGAACAAAAGTAACTACTCACAAACAACAAACATGCTCATGATCAGAGGGGTATTAATATGCATAATGAATCTGAACATATAATCTTCCACCAAATAAACCATATAGTAATCAACTACAAGATGTAATCAACACTACTAGTCACCCCCTATTAACAATCTGTAGTTCCGGTAACAAGATTGAATACAAGAGATGAACTAGGGTTTGAGATGAGATGGTGCTGGTGAAGATGTTGATGGATATTTCCCTCCCCAAGATGGGAGAGTTGTTGGTGATGATGTTGACAATGATTTCCCCCTCCGGGAGGGAAGTTCCCCCGGCGGAATCGCTCCGCCGGAGGGCAAAAGTGCTCCTGCCCAAGGTCCGGCTCGAGGAGGCGGCGCTCCATCCCGAAAGTATTATTGCGATATTTTCTAGGTCAAAACCACTTATATACCAGAAGATGGGCACTGGAGGTGGGCCGAGGAGGCAACAACCCACCAGGGTGCGCCAGGGGGCCTGGCGCGCCCAGGTGGGTTGTGCCCACCTGGTGGCCCCCCTCTGGTACTTATTGGCTCCAATATTTCTTATATATTCCCTAAAAAATCTCCGTAAACTTTCAGCCCATTTGGAGTTGTGCGGAATAGGTGGCCCGACGTAGCTTTTCCAGGTCGAGATTTCCAGCTGTTGGAATTCTCCCTCTTGGTGTGTTCCTTGCAAATTGTGAGAGAAAAAGGCATTAGAATTACCCCCAAAAAGCATTATTATGGACAAAAGATTTTAAATTACAGTAAGAAAACATGATGCAAAATGGTCGTATCAGGGGCTGCTTGATATCGTGCACACATTCACACACTTAGCATAATATTGGGATGGGAGGCACATAGATATAACAATGAGCCAATCATAGAGCGATAAACCTTTTGGTCAACCGGTTTCCCATCCTTAGTCAAGTCAAGATGTCCACTAGTAGGCATGGGTGTATTCATACCTTTGCATTCTTGCATGTTGAACTTCTTGAATAAGTCCTTGGTATACTTTGTTTGGGAAACAAAGGTACCCTCCTTAGTTTGCTTGATTTGCAAACCAAGAAAGAACTTGAGTTCACTCATCATAGACACCTCAAACTTCTCCAACATTAGCTTTCCAAACTTTTCACTAAAATGAGGGTTAGTCGAGCCAAATATGATATCATCAACATAAATTTGGCACACAAATAATTCACCATTAACCCTTTTAGTAAAAAGAGTAGAATCAATTTTTCAAATCTCAAAGCCTTTTTCAATAAGGAACTTGGTCAAGCATTTATACCACGCTCTAGGAGCTTGTTTAAGACCATAAAGAGCTTTGTGAAGTTTTTAAACATAGTCAGGTTTCTTAGGATTAACAAAGCGGGAGGTTGTTTAACATGAACTTCCTCCTCAATTTCACCATTTAGAAAAGCACTTTTAATGTCCATTTAGTACAAGGTAATATCATGGTGATTTGCATAGGCAAGTAAGGTGCGGATGGACTCAAGTCTAGCAACGGGGGCATATGTATCACCATAGTCCATACCTTCGACTTGAGTGTAGCCTTGGGCGATGAGATGTGCTTTGTTGCGAACGACTTGTCCATCTTCGTCTTGCTTGTTGTGGATGTTGTCGGGCTTCTCAACCAATGTCCACACTTGGTTTCTCTCGAAGTTGTGTAGCTCTTCATGCATGGCATTTATCCAATCAGGATCTTCTAATGCTTCTTCAACCTTCATAGGTTCAATGCTAGAGATGAATGAATAATGTTCACAAAAATTTACCAAACGAGTTTTAGAGCGAGTGATTCTCCCGGTTTGGATATCACTGAAGATTTGCTCGACAGGATGTGATGTCTACTACACAACCTTCTTCTTGTAGACGTTGTTGGGCCTCCAAGTGCAGAGGTTTGTAAGACAGTAGAAAATTTCCCTCAAGTGAATGACCTAAGGTTTATCAATCCGTGGGAGGCGTAGGATGAAGATGGTCTCTCTCAAACAACCCTGCAACCAAATAACAAAGAGTCACTTGTGTCCCCGACACACCCAATACAATGGTAAATTGTATAGGTGCACTAGTTCGGTGAAGAGATGGTGATACAAGTGCAATATGGATGGTAGATATAGGTTTTTGTAATCCGAAATTATAAAAACAGCAAGGTAACAAGTAATAAAAGTGAGCGAAAACGGTATTGCAATGCTTTGAAACAAGGCCTAGGGTTCATACTTTCACTAGTGCAAGTTCCCTCAACAATAATAACATAATTGGATCATATAACTATCCCTCAACATGCAACAAAGAGTCACTCCAAAGTCACTAATAGCGGAGAACAAACGAAGAGATTATTGTAGGGTATGAAACCACCTCAAAGTTATCTTTTTTGATCGATCTATTCAAGAGTCAGTAGTAAAATAACACGAAGCTATTCTTTCCGCTTGATCTATCCTAGAGTCCGTACTAGAATAACACCTTAAGACACAAATCAATCAAAACCCTAATGTCACCTAGATACTCCAGTGTCACCTCAAGTATCCGTGGGTATGATTATACGATATGCATCACACAATCTCAGATTCATCTATTCAACCAACACAAAGAACTTCAAAGAGTGTTGCAAAGTTTCTACTAGAGAGTCAAGACGAAAACGTGTGCCAACCCCTATGCATAAGTTCACAAGGTCACGGAACTCCCAAGTTAATCACCGAAACATACATCAAGTGGATCACGTGAATATCCCATTGTCACCACAGATAAGCACATGCAAGACATACATCAAGTGTTCTCAAATCCTTAAAGACTCAATCCGATAAGATAACTTCAAAGGGAAAAGTCAGTCCATTACAAGAGAGTAGAAGGGGAGAAACATCATAAGATCCAACTATAATAGCAAAGCTCGCGATACATCAATATCGTACCGAATCAAGAACATGAGAGAGAGAGAGAGAGAGATCAAACACATAGCTATTGGTACATACCCTGAGCCCCGAGGGTTTACTACTCCCTTCTCGACATGGAGAGCACCGGGATGATGAAGATGGCCACCCGAGAGGGATTCCGCACTCCGGCAGGGTGCCGGAACGGGTCTAGATTGGTTTTCGGTGGCTACGGAGGCTTGCGGTGGCAGAACTCCCGATCTAGGTTTCTTTCTGGAAGTTTGGGGTTATATAAGAGGCGTAGGCATCGGGAACAAGTCAGGGGGTCCACGAGGCGGCCACGACGTAGGGGCGTGCCCAGGGGGGTAGGGCGTGCCCCCACCCTCATGGGTGCCTCGAGACTCCTCTGGCCCATCTCCAATACTCCGTGGGCTTCTTTTGGTCCAAAAATAATCTCCGTAAATTTTCAGGTCAACTGGGCTCCGTTTGATATTCCTTTTCTGGGATACTCAAAAACAAGGAAAAAACAGAAACTGGCACTGGGCTCTAGGTTAATAGGTTAGTCCCAAAAATCATATAAAATAGCATATAAATGCATATAAAACATCCTAGATGGATAATATAATAGCATGGAACAATCAAAAATTATAGATACGTTGGAGACGTATCAGGTTGGTCTCTTGAGACTCTTGGTCGAACTCGTGAGAGCTTTTGTTTGGGTCGGGGTGGAGCATCTTCTTCATCATCTTGTTCTACCTCTTGGGCTTCTTCGTTGTTGACGTTGTCGTTCTCTTGTCGAGGTGGAGAAGGAGGTTGATAAGGTTCATCTTGGTGTACTTCCTCGTTTTCTTCATCTTGGCGTGTCCCACTTGTGGATGCCTCTATGTCAACCCATGGTTCAACTTGTCGTGAGGTAGAAGCTTCCACTTGGACAGACTAGTGAGGGAGTCCTGGACTAAGGGGTCCTCGGGCGTCCGACCTATTATCCTTTGGGCCGGACTGATGGGCTGTGAAGACATGAAGGCCGAAGACTGCATCGTGTCCGTGCATGGAAGGCAAGCTTAGAGATCGAAGATTCCTTCTTATGTAACCGACTCCATGTAAACCCTAGATCCCCCAGTGTCCGGGCCGAAGACTACATCGGGCGTGGAAGGCAAGCTTAGAGATCGAAGATTCCTTCTTATGTAACCGACTCCATGTAAACCCTAGATCCCCCAGTGTCTATATAAACCTAAGGGGTAGTCCGGAAAGGACACCACATATACTCATTACCATAGGCTAGACTTCTAGGGTTTAGTCATTACGATCTCGTGGTAGATCAACTCTTGTAATACTCATATTCATCAAGATCAATCAAGCAGGAAGTAGGGTATTACCTCCATAGAGAGGGCCCGAACCTAGGTAAACATCGTGTCCCCTGTCTCCTGTTACCATCGATCCTAGACGCATAGTTCGGGACCCCTACCCGAGATTCGCCGGTTTTGACACCGACATTGGTGCTTTCATTGACAGTTCCACTGTGTCGTCGACAAAAGGCTCGATGTCCCCTTCGATCGTCAGTAATGACGTCGTCCAGGGAGAAACCTTTCTCCCTGGACAGATCTTCGTGTTCAGCGGCTTCGTACTGCGGGCCAACTCATTTGGTCATCTGGAATAGAGCGATAGCTACGCCCCTGGCCATCTGGTCAGATTCGGAAGCCTGGATTACATCACGGACGTCCGTGGAGATTTGATCTTCGACGGGTTCGAGACCGCGGCAGCCGCTCCCCATCGCCTCGATGTACATGGCTTAAACCTGTCATCGGGCCGCACCTAGGAGATAGCTCATGTAACAGCTCTAGCCTTAAATCCGGAGCAGATCAAGTCGCCCGAAGACAGGAAGCTCAACCCCATCACGGGGGCTACGGATTCTGCGACGCTGGAGCCGCACACAGATTCCACTTCATACGGTATCCGCATCAACGGAACCTCAGACTCGCCCCCGGTGTCGAACTTCGAGCCCTGTGAGCCCGCGTATACCGAACTCGATCGGTTATCGATCATCAGGTTCAGTGCCGCAGATGTCTTCCAACACTCGCCCATGGGTGACATGCTAAACTTGCTAAAAAATCTATCGCTGGCAGACGACCCGTCGCCGAACTATGTTCGGTTCGAACTTTGGGCGGATGATGGAGAATTTTGTTTCCCACCCGCCACCCACTCCCTGGCCACCATTGAGACCTAACCAACACGCCCGAACCCCACTCCGAAGACATCAACGCTGTGGACGACGATGAGGGGCAGGGACAGAGCTTCCTACCCGCTCGGCACAGGATGACCACTTCCTGGTATGACGTGTGTATGTTAGACACACCTTACGGCGCTCTCGACAATGATAAGGAGGATCTGGTCGAAAATAAACTGCCTAGTACACAGCCTGGACACCGACACCCTAGGTCACATCACCCAAGAGAAAACACTGCCAGCACAGGAGAAGACGACACTCCAGACAACAAAGACCCTGTTGAGGCAGAATCCGAGCAGGACGAGCAGGAAGGCGGATGAACAGACCCCATATGGGGACTCGGAGGACATCAATTATCTCCCACCCTTCAAGGAAGACGAGATCCTCGGCAACAAAAACTTTGTCATGCCCAAGGAACCTCTCGAGCAGGAGCGCTTTAAACGCCAGCTTATAGCCACTGCAAGGAGCCTAAGAAAGAAGCAGCTGCAGCTTCAAGCAAGCCAAGTTTTGCTCAATGATAGATGGACCGAGGTCTTGGCCGCCGAAGAATACGGCCTTAGCAGCCCAGTCAAAAGCCACCCCAAGAATAGGTGGCTCCCTCAATATGATGGCAGGGCGATGGAGCCCATACCACCATCAAATAATGCAGCGGGCCAACCACAGTTTGGTCCAGTCAAAGCAACAGCCCAAGCAGAGCACCATACCAACCCATCTGACCGTCAAAACAAAACAACTTGGAGGAATACCCGCGATATCAACCTATACACTGAGGGTAGAGCAGGACGTACACGAGCGACGTACAGATCACAAAGATATACCCTGACCGATGATGATGGTACCCTATTCGTACGCTATAAAGCCGACCATGCCTGGGCTGAACACCGTAAATGGAACCCACCGGAGGTGCTTCATAGTGTGTCCCAACATAGATGAGCCGCACACCCACTCTACTTCACTAACGAAGTAATGGAGCACGAATTTCCAGACGGGTTTAAACCCATCAACATCGAATCATACGATGGAACAACAGATCCCGTGGTATGGATCGAGGATTACCTCCTTCATATTCACATGGCCCGTGGAGACGACCTCCACGCCATTAAATACCTACCCCTCAAGCTTAAAGGGCAAGCTCGGTATTGGCTAAACAATGTGCCAGAAAATTCCATTGGCAACTGGGAAGATTTGGAAGAATCCTTTCGAGGCAATTTCCAAGGAACATATGTCCAGCCATTATACGCCGATGACTTAAGTCACATTGTCCAGGAGCCCAGCGAGTCAGCCAGGGAGCTCTGGACCCGGTTCTTAGTCAAAAAGAACCAAATTGTCGATTGTACGGACGCAGAAGCCCTTGCAGCCTTTAGACACACCATCCGGGATGAGTGGCTAGCGCGTCACCTCGGCCAGGAAGGACACAAATCCATAACAGCGCTTACCTCTCTAATGACCCGCTTCTGCGCGGGAGAAGACAACTGGCTTGCTCGTAAAAGCAACGACGACAGCATCCCGGGCACTTCCAAAATCTGAGATGGCAACAGCAAGCCACGACGAACCGAACACAACAGTCGCAGTAATATACGCGACACAGTGGTGAATGCCGGATTTCACAATCCGAAGCCCGGTCAATGGAAGAAGCCACTAAAGGCAAACCAGGATGGACCATCAACCCTTGACAGGATATTGGACCGACCTTGTTAGATTCACGGTCACCCCGATATGCCAGCTAATCATACCAACCAAAACCGTTGGGTCTTCAAGTAGGCAGGCAAGCTTAACACTGATTACAAGGGGAGGAGGCCACCAGGCGATAAAGACGACAGATCGGCTTGCCAGCAGAATGCCAGGGGCTAGAAGTAGTTTCCCTCCAATGTTCGACTACATCGGGAACGCGAATACCAGTCCGTCTTCCACCACCAACGTACTGTACTGGCAAAATTTGCACCTCGC
This sequence comes from Triticum aestivum, assembly GCF_018294505.1. Lineage (NCBI taxonomy): Eukaryota > Viridiplantae > Streptophyta > Magnoliopsida > Poales > Poaceae > Triticum > Triticum aestivum. The sequence goes on from NC_057797.1 coordinate 228,786,090, forward strand.
GCACATCACTATGCACTCAAGATACCATGGGCATCGGCGAAAGCACAATACGGACAACCCTGCAAGCATTCCCGTTACGTTTTCTATCTGCTTACTTTATTTTTCTATATCATCCCTAAATAACAGGTCACGAGCGGGACGACATCTACAACGGACTCTATCAAAGTTCAGATCTGTATGCTCACCTAAGGGGCTACTTCCGTTAAGGATTCCCCTCCCCGAGGACGGGCGATGCAGACGTGCAACAAGAGGTCCAAAATAACATTTTGTGGACTATACTCTTTGTTTCGAGCCTGTAATATGCCCTTTTTCCTCTGATCCCGACCCCGAGCATGTCAAATAGACGGGTTCACGGTTCCTTTTATTATTATTATTATTATTATTATTATTATTGTTATTATTATTATTATTATTATTATTATTATTATTATTATTATTATTATTATATATACATAATTTTATCATTGGCACATCGCTCCGTTCTCAGTAAGTCTCATCCGAACCGATCTTTCATACTCTCTCAACAATAAGTGCGACCTTAATGGCTACTCTGCAGATACACCTCGGCATACCCTGCCAGGGGCTCGACATGGGAACGAATGAGCTGCCAGTAAAAAGTCCGAACAGCTCTATAGCATACTTCGGCGTCACATGTTTGGTCTTATATGCATCAGCTCCGAATCATTGTCTTGGGTCAATAGTTGGGTTGCCCGGCTCCTGTGTTTGCTACCCTACGTTTTGCCCTATCGGCTAGGGTAGTAAAGGGAGAACTACTATGATTTTGCACTGGCCTAGACCGGATGAGCACCTCAGTAGAGAAAGCTGAAAACTGACTGTCATGATGTGGCGAGAGCTGGTCAACCACTTGACGACTTATTGGAATCCTTAGCGATTCTCCATGTAACACGAATGATCTTTTTCAGATCAGATATGCAAGGCACCACACGCCGCATACACACCAGGGGCTATGTCGTAGCCCCACCATAAAACTCCTATGGTTAAGTGAAAGTCTTAACGCCTTATAGTCCGATTGCCTGGTTCACCGCACTATCACCTCCTTCATGGACCAAGACGTTGGATAAAGAGTGATTAAATGCTTTGCCGAACACCCCCGTACTTCCTACGAGGGGACTGAAGTCGACAACTAGAAAACTTCTAGATTATACTAAAAGAACCGCAAAGGACAAATTCAAGCTTTCAAGCAAAACATAAATAGATTAACTATAAAGTTGTCTTTTACAATCATCATACACCTCACTCAAACATTATGTTTTTTGAGCATTGACCCTCTATCAAGCGGGCGGCCTCTAGGACATCTTCAAAATAGCTGTCCGGTTCCGGACGGTCCCTGCCTCCAGGCGGACCCTTCATGACGACGTCGATGGCCTTAATATTTCCCCAGAACGTCTTGACTTGGGCAAGGGCCATCCGTGCAACTTCAATGCACGCCGATCGCTTCACAACATCGATTCACGGCACCACGTCGACGAGCTTCTGCACCAAACCGAAATAGCTACTCGGCAAAGGCTCAGTTGGCCATAGCCGGATTATAACATCCTTCATGGCAGCGCCAGATACCCTATGCAGTTCGGCCCATTGGGACATCTGTTCATTAAGCAACAGCGGGCGCTTAGACGCACCGAACTGTGACCAAAAAGCTTCTTCGTTGCATATCCAACTTGCACTTGGTAATACCATGCTGCATCACAAGAACTCTTCGGGAAGTCCAAATACTCGTCCGGAGAACTCCACACTTGGTTTAGCTGAGCATAGTATGGGTCGCCGAACTTAGTCTGCAGCAGAAAAGGCTTTCCAGCCACTATCTCTTTCGCCTGCCGAACCTCCTCACGGAGTGCTCTGGACTCTGATCGTGCTTGTCTTGCCTCCTGTCGGGCCTTATCTAGTTCAGCCGTTAAGGCTTCATTCTCCTTTTCAAGTAATTCGCAGCGGCCAGTAGCATCCTCCAAAGCGAGTGTCATCATGGATACCTTTTCCTTGCCCTGGCATCGCGTAGTTTGTTCGGCCTTCAGTTCAACCGATGCCTCGTTAGCAGCAGCATCACTAAGCCGGACCCGCTCCTTGGCCCGGACCAGCTCTGCCTGAAGAGCCTCCACGGCGGCAGCACCATCTGCATTGTATGCACATTTAATACACATCACTTTCCCACGTCAAGCACACTGGTGTAAAGAATGCTCAAAACACATACCTTGCGAGTCGTCAAGACGCCTATTGATCAATGCAATGTCATCCTCCCCGATATCCAGCTTTGCTGTAGTTCGGCCACTTCCGTATTCCGGGCAGACGCAGGAGGGGCAGCAGCCTATATTTCAAATTAAACCAAGGTTAATACCGGAGCATATCTATTTGATCCCCCGATCACTTCCTTCGGAAGACAATCCGAGTCTCAGGGGCTACTACATATACAACAGGTCCATTCTATCAATAAAATTCAATTGACTACACTACATCACAAACCTCAAAACCTCTCAGAAGGCTCATAAAGGCCTTGTTCAATCCACTCTTTGCGGATAGAACCCTTTCGACCACCGTAACCATCAAGGAATGATGCTCTTCTGAAATGGACGCTCGTCGTAGCATGTCTGTCAGCATCTCCGACACTCCTGGGTCTTCGGAAACCACCGCCGGAGTATGACATTCTAGTGAAGGAACCCGCTTGCTTGCCTCCAGAACCGTCTCTGGCTATAAACCAGACGGTTCAGGAACACCAGTCTCGACCCCGGAACCTCGAGTGATGGAGGTACCCCCTTCGGGCGCCCTTCAGGACGATACCTCGGTATCATCTCCTCTGTTGGGTGATGAGGATGGAGGAGGCGTGTCACTCTCCATCATCTTCGGAAGAAGATCTCCCAAGGAGGAGGACGATTGAGAAACACCAGGTGTTAACCTACGTGGATGAACATACGATCACTTCACTTGTAGGAAAAGAATGAGGTACGTTCAAAGTGCCCCAGCTTCACTTACGGTTTGCCTCGAGGTTTGTCCTCGTCATCAAGCTCTATGGCAACCTCGCTCGCCCGGCCCAAGCCGCTCGACGATGGATTTTCCCCCCTCTTGGAAGGCTCCCCCTCCTGATCTTTGGAAGCAGCCCTTTTCTTGCCTTGGAGGACTCCTTCTGCACCCTTTCCCTTGGGCAAAGGGATTTCGTTTTCCCCGAACGCAGCCACTTGGTATGGTACCGGAATCAGCATTCTCGTCAGGAGAACAGTTGAGGGGTCTCCGGGAAGCGGCGCCGGACACCAGATTAGCACCGCCTTCTTTATCTAGTCCTGTGCAGGGACGGGTTGTTCAATATCTCGTTAAAAGATGCTCGAATGAAAGGTACTCGAGTACTTACCGAAGTAGCTGGACGATTGCAGTCAAGGCGAACATCTTCGGTAGTGTCCGGCCATTGCCCTCGTTCCCCAAAATACAATTTCCACATTCCTTCGTGCGTAGTGCCGAAGAAGTGCTATAGGGTCCGCCGCCCTTCTGGGTTAAAATCCCACATACGAAGAGGCCGCCACTGACATGGCAGGATCCGTCGGACCAGCGTTACTTGGACAACGTTCACAAGATCGATGCCCTTCTCGGTAAGGCTTCGGATGCGACTTTGCAGAGTCTGCACTTCATCGATGGATCCCCGGTCCAATCCCTTATTGACCCATGAAGCGAGCTGAGTTGAAGGGCCGGGTCGGAACACAGGTGTGGCCACCCACTTGGGGCTCCGCGGCTCGTTAATATAAAACCACCCCTGCTGCCATAAGTCAGAAGATTCGGCGAAAGATCCTTCGGGCCAAACCGCGTCGGCCAGCTTGCCTATTGTGACGCTGCCACACTCTGCCTGCTCCTTCTCTGCCACCTGCAGCCGCACGTCAAAGGTCCTGAGCCACAAACCGAAGTGCGTAGGAGTCCAGAGTAAGACCTCGCATGTGACTATAAATGTCGAGATGAGGAGAACAGAGTCCGGGGCCAGATCGTGAAAATCTAGCCCATAATAGAACATGAGCCCTCGGACAAAGGGGTTAAGCGCGAACCCTAGCCCATGAAGGAAGTGGGATACAAATACTACCCTGTCGACAGATCTGGGGGTCGGTATGACTTGCCCTTGTGCCGGAAGCCGATGAAAGATTTCCGGGGTCAGATACCTCGCTATGCAGAGCTTCGCAATATCCTCCTCCATGACAGAAGAAGCCACCCACCGGCTGGATCCGGACATGACTAAGGCTGGTGGCAATTGGGACCCAAGGGTTGGAACTTGGGGTGGCTGGGGTTGATGAAGGAGCGAGCGCAAGGGAAGAAGACGAGACTAGGATCTCTATATAAAGGCCCCGAATACCGGGTGTTTCCCCCTGGGTCTCTAAACTTACCTATCGCCAAGGAGTTGTACCCAGGGGACGGTTGGGTTCCCTACGCCTGCATTAATGAAAATCCTGTAAATAAAGGGACACGATCTCTGCTTTGACGAGACGTGCCAGTAAAACCGCACCCCAAGACATGGGGCAGATCGCTAGCTGACGGTTGGAAATTGCAACCGGGCAGGCGTGGTATGATGTCATGAACATTTATCAACAAGTTGGGCTCGTGGGGTATTATGTCCTCCGCCATTATATACACAGTTCCGGATATACTTACTTCGTCCAAAGACTATTCTGGAGTTCGGAAGGAGGGAACCCGCCTTGCAATGCCGAAGACAAATCTGCGCGCCGGATTCCTCATCATTGAAGCCAGGTTCAGGGGCTACTGAGGGAGTCCTGGACTAAGGGGTCCTCGGGCGTCTGGCCTATTATCCTTTGGGTCGGACTGATGGGCTGTGAAGACATGAAGGCCGAAGACTACATCGTGCCCGGATTGGACTCTACTTAGCGTGGAAGGCAAGCTTAGTGATCGAAGATTCCTTCTTATGTAACTGACTCCATGTAAACCCTAGATCCCCCGGTGTCTATATAAACCGAAGGGGGTAGTCCGGAAAGGACACCACATATACTCATTACCATAGGCTAGACTTCTAGGGTTTAGTCATTACGATCTCGTGGTAGATCAACTCTTGTAATACTCATATTCATCAAGATCAATCAAGCAGGAAGTAGGGTGTTACCTCCATAGAGAGGGCCCAAACCTGGGTAAACATTGTGTCCCCTATCTCCTGTTACCATCGATCCTAGACGCACAGTTCGGGACCCCCCTACCCGAGATCCACCGGTTTTGACACCGACAACTAGGTACTCTCCTTCACCTCCATTGGACGAATCTTGCCAATAGACAAGTCTTGGGTTGCTTCCGAAGGATCTTTGTCTCCTATATCAATTGGCAATTGCTCTAATTGTGAGCCGTTTGATTCAACAAACTTCACATCTACTGTCTCTTCAACCTTTTGGGTGAAATTGTTGTAAACACGGTAGGTGTGAGAGTTTGAGCCATAACCGAGTAGGAAACCCTCATGTCATTTAGGAGCAAATTTAGAATGATGATGCTTATCAAGAATGTAACAATTTGAGCCGAATACTCAAAAGTATCCAACTTGGGGTTTGTTACCGGTGAGAAGCTCGTATGTCGTCTTGCCGAGTAGCTTTTGAAGATATAAGCGATTTGTTGCATGACAAGCTGTCTCAACCGCTTCCGCCCAAAAGTGTTTCGGCGTCTTGTACTCATCAAGCATCGTTCTTGCCATCTCAATAAGAGTCTAGTTCTTCCTCTCAACAACTCCATTTTATTGAGGTGTGTACGTAGCCGAGAACTCATGTGAAATCCCTTCTTCGTCAAGAAAGGTATCCACATTTGCGTTCTTGAACTCCGTTCCATTGTCGCTGCGAACCTTCTTGATCTTCACTTTCAAATTGATTTTGGGCCTTCCTAGCGAAGTTCTTGAAGATCTTTTGGACCTGCGATTTATCATCAAGAAAGAACACCCACATAAATCTTGAAAAAGCATCGACTATGACTAGACAAAATGAGTTTCCACCGAGACTTTTATAGGTATTGATTCACTTGATATATGTTTTGGCACTTATAGGATCGAGAAAAGGTGTCTAGAGGGGGGATGATTAGACCCTCGATGAAGAAAAGTAGCAGTTTTTAATTTCTTGAAGTTAAGGTGGAGTTTTAGAACAAGTTTAAACATTCACAATACATTTCAAGCAAGCATGGCAAGAGTATATGAGTAGCGGAAAGTAAAGCATGCAAATTGCAAGAAAGTAAAGGGATGGGATTGGAGTGTGCAAACACAATTGGAGACACGGAGATTTTTTGGCGTGGTTCCGATAGGTGGTGCTATCGTACATCCACGTTGATGGAGACTTCAACCCACGAAGGGTAACGGTTGCACGAGTCCACGGAGGGCTCCTGTAACACCCACGATGCGGCTATATCTCCCACGTGTCGAGGCACGACTTAGAGGCATAACCGCATGGTGGTTTAGTCGCAAGTGGGGTAATCTTCACACAATCCCATGTACTGAATAAGAAAGGGATAAAGAGTTGGCTTACAATCGCCACTTCAGACAAATAACAAGTTAAACATACATCATCCAGAATACAATCAAGGTCCGACTACGGAAGCAAAATAAAAGAAGACAACCCCAAATGCTAGATCCCCGATCATCCCAACTGGGCTCCACTACTGATCAACCGGAAAAGACACGAAACAACGATCAAGATCTTCATCGAGCTCCCACTTGAGCGCGGTTGAGTCCCACGGATACTTCCACTACTGATCTTCATCGGCACCTGCAACTGTTTGGAAGTATCCGTGAGTCACGAGGACTCGGCAATCTCACACCCACGAGATCAAGACTATCTACGCTTATGGGTAGGAAAAGGTAGTGTGGTGGAGCTGCAGCAAGCACTAAGCATATATGGTGGCTAACTTACACAAATAAGAGCGAGAAGAGAAGCAACGCAACGGTCGAGAAAATAGAAGTGATCAAGAAGTGATCCTGAAGCTACTTACGTTCAAGCATAACACAAGAACCGTGTTCATTTCCCGGACTCCGCCGAAAAGAGACCATCACGGTTACACACGCGGTTGATGTATTTTAATTAAGTCAAGTGTCAAGTTCTCTACAACCGGACATTAACAAATTCCCATCTGCCACATAACCCTGGGCATGGCTTTCAAAAGTTCAAACCCTGCAGGGGTGTCCCAACTTAGCCCATCACAAGCTCTCACGGTCAACAAAGGATATTCCTTCTCCCGGGAAGACCCGATCAGTCTCGGAATCCCGGTTACAAGACATTTCAACAATGGTAAAACAAGACCAGCAAAGCCGCCCGATGTGCTGACAATCCCGATAGGAGCTGCACATATCTCGTTCTCAGGGCAACACCGGATAGGTCAAGCTACGAGTAAAACGAGCCCTCAAGTTGCCCCGAGGTGGCCCCGCAGGCTGCCCAACCATATTAAATGTTGTTAAACATTGCAAGATGTGAAACATAAGTAAAATACACAGTTAGGCATTTTAAATGAGGCCAGAAACATCAAACAACAATTTCGGTAAATCCTCATGTGCATTAGCAATTTAATGCAACAACAATTTTAAACATTTTAAATGTTATTATCATGATGCGGATGACATGAACAAGTTATATGCAATTTTATGAAAATGTTGACATTAGCATGTTATGGAGCATTTTGGTCACTGTCGGTGTCAAAACTGGCGGATCTCGGGTAGGGGGTCCCGAACTGTGGTGCGTCTTGGATCGATGGTCACAGGAGACAGGGGACACAATGTTTACCCAGGTTCGGGCCCTCTCTATGGAGGTAAAACCCTACGTCCTGCTTGATTGATATTGATGAATACGAGTGTTATGAGAGTGGATCTACCGCGAGATCTAATGGCTAAACCCTAGAAATATAGCCTATGTGGGTACGGTAATGAGTATATGTGTTGTCCTTTCCGGGCTACCCCTTCGGTTTATATAGACTCTGATGGGATCTAGGGTTTACATGGAGTCGGTTACATGAGAAGGGATCTTCGGTCGCCAATCTTGCCTTCCACGCCAAGTAGAGTCCAATCCGGACACGGTGCAGTCTTCGGCCTTCATGTCTTCACAACCCATCAGTCCGGCCCATGGATAACAGGCCGGACGCCCGAGGACCCCTTAATCCAGGACTCCCTCAGTATCCCCCGAACCAGTCTTCAATAACGAGGTGCTCAGCACACATACTATCTTCGGCATTACAAGGCGGGTTCTCCCTTCGACGATCTCCAAGTATGTATTCGGCCATTGATCCAATGTCGCCTCCTTGGCGTCCGTGCGTTGAATAGTCTTTGTCCTCCACATGTCGAGTGAATGTGGAAAGTCAGGTTATTTTTGCGAATAACACCCCATTCATGTGAGGGAGAGCGCCTACTTAAAGAGATTGGACCCCAGATCCAATCAGCGCTACGCAGAAGAAATCCCAGAGACTGCTTTAGGAGAAACCATTCCGGCATGGCGAATGCTCCCAGCTCATCTGCTCGTCCCGGCCGAGAGAAAGGCGAGTGGGAGAGGTGTTCCATGTCTCATAGCCGTTTGACGAAGTTGCAAACGTAGGGATTCATTCCCCATGCAGATCTAGTCCCTGTTCGATCGGGGCTAGCTTCCTTCAATGAGGGGACTCAGGCAGAGGACTTCCCCCATCTGTCTGGGGGGAGCGAGTGTGTTTTGTCCCCTACCTGCTAAGAGGCGTCGGGTTTCCAATCCATCCGTTCCTCCGAGGGCTTCTGGAATATTACGGCCTCCAGCTGCACAACATCACTTCGGCCTCTATTCTGCACATTGTGGGTTACGTTGCTTTATGTGAACTTTTCCTGGGCGTCGAGGCTCATTTCGAGTTTTGAAGGAAGCTGTTTTGTCTCGTCCCGCGCAACCACGAAGCGTCAATATTTCAAGTGGGTGGAGCCGAAGTGTGGTGCGTCGCCGATACCGGATATCCATCCGGCACACCAAGGAAGGCACCTGACGAATGGCCCTCTGAATGGTTTTATATAGACGAAGTTGCGCTTCCTGACCCAATTCGAAAGGGTCTTCCTGAATTTGCTCATGTCCTGCTGAAGAAACGCCATAGTTGGCGTCTCCGGAGTCTTGAAGAGGAAAACGACGCGGAGGTTCGTCAGCTGATGAGCAGGATAAGAGAGCTCACTCAGTCCGGACTCACTCTAATCAAGGTTATGGCAATTTCCATAGTGCGAGGGGTTCAACCGCTCCAAATACAGAGGGCTTCCCATGTGGCACTATAATGGGGAGGACGACGCTTCTCGCTGCGGCCGGAAAGGTCCGGATACCCCTGCCGCTTTGGCTAAGATATTAGCCGAACTGTTCAAAAGGGAGGAAAAGGAATTTCTCCACATCAAATCTAGAGACGGGTACTCTATGTATAACCCTCCCAGCTGGGTATGGCCCGACCCCTCCGTTTTTTACTTCTTCTATCTCCAAATTGCTTTTGATAAACTTCTAGCTTGTTTGCTTACGACAGCACTGGTGAAAGGTCACCGAGGGATTTTACAGTCCCGCCCCACAGCCGGAGGACCACAACCGGGAGCTAGATCCCGAGTTCGAAGAGGACACGGATATATTTGTGGTGCTTGCGGAGGGAGTGTTCTACCAGACCAGCTACGACAGCACGGAACTGGCCATTATCGCAGACTATCCAGGCCTTCTTCCTGCTTCTCAGGTAAATAATTAAGAAATCGCCTTCTCTAAAAGAGTGCTCTTACTCCGTCTCACCCATATCACCGTATCGTGCTTCACAGGGGAGACGTTCGGCGGCTTCGAAGAGATCGGCTCCCGCGCCGGACAATCCTTCCAAGAGGAAAGCAAATGAAGATAGGGCTGCGCCTTCATCGAAGAGGTATGAATTCACCAACCTGCCCCTGAGCAGTCACGTCCAACCGTGACCATCCCGTTTTCCATTTGTCAGGAGGAAGGCACGCCGGACTGTATCCGGGGGTCCGAGCGGCCGTACTTCCCACAACCAGGATTCAAATCCCGCTGTGAAGACGGGGGCTGATGCAGGGGCGACGCCGGACTATCCTCCAGCCGAGGATTCGGGCGATGTATCGATCACCAACTCCGAAGTGGAGAGTGCTATGAATCATCTACACCGTCGGGCCATTTTATAAGATCCTGGCTTTTCTGAAGAGTCGTTTAACTCCTTCAATGCAGCCGATGCATACATCCTGGCTGCTCGACATGGGATTAGTAGGGCCACAAAGCAACACCTGAAAGATGTGCAGGTAAATTCGCTTTGTCTGACTATGACAACCATATGCCAGTAGCCCCTGAGACTTAATGGAGTTGAATCAACTGATTTAAGGATCAATGTACAACCAGGTTCTTACGGAGAAGAATACCTAGCTGGCTCAGGAACTAGAAAAGTTTCAGCGCCAACTTCTTGCTGCTAACGCCGAACTGGAGAAATACAAAGCATCTCCAGGTAATATTTTCCTTCATCGAAAGTTCATAAGGCTACACCGATAGTGTGAATCTGGGTTCTAATTTTTGTGTTGGGTCGTTTAGACCAAGTGCAAGAGCAGCTGGCCGCCGCTCGAAGCGAAGAACACGGAGCCAAAAAGTTGCTACCAGCGGGCGAGCGTGTAGTAACAAAGGTCGTTGAAGAGAAAAAGAAACTCCAGGATTCAAACATCAACCTAGGCGAAGAACTGAAAGATGTGCGAGCGCAGCTAGCTGACTCTATGAAGGAGAACAAGAAGCTCCGAGGTGGCATATTCAGTATGTGTCCACTTTTATCTTACAACAGTTTGGAGGTAGCGGTAGCTGATATAGCTATAATTGCAGGTTTGTTGACGAACTGCCCCGAAGAGGAAGTGTCCGGATCATCAAATGATCTTCTGCAGGAGCTGTCGCAGTTGCACGAGCAAGCTCGGCAGGCTATGCGGAGTGTAGCCAAGGCTTTATGGCCATCCGACTCCCCTCTAGGAAGCATGGAGAAGCTAGTATAGCTGTTCAAGGGAGCGTGGCGGCGTATCCGGTTGTGGAAGATATCGGCTTGCCGAGAGGGTGCGCGAGAGGCCTGGGCCACGGTGAAGACGCGCTATACCAAGATGGATCCTAATCACATGGCCCGTGTCGGGCCGGTAGGGACAGACGGGGAAGAAATACCCGTTAGTATAGTATATGACCAAGTAGAGGTGGCCGCCAAATATTCTCAACATGATTGTAAGTTAGACTGCATGTTGGAGGCCTAGAGGAAGAGGTGTTCGAGTCCAAGTGACTATGTACTTTTCCTCATCTAGCTGAATTGTATATCATTTGTCATGGCAGACCTTTTCGCTTCAACCTCCGGACTCTAAGGTGCGGAGTGTTTCCGAATATCGTCGCGGCCGAACAGGCCGGGGTATGCTTGGAAAACTAGGCGTAGGGGTCATAGTTGCTTGAACAGACAAGTTGTATCTGGCTAGCTATGTTATATTACATGGATATCGTAAGAAACATCTTCCAGAGAGAATAGTCCCGTTAAGGGTTCCTTTCCCTGGGTGTGCATGCATTTAATGTACATGTCCGGATTGTGGTGCGAGCACCACAGTTCGTATAACTTCTGGGGTGCACAATGGAGTGAGTTTAGAAAACATCTTTAATTCACCGACCGAATATTCCCTTAAGAACACTAGCTTTCGGCTTCACCCAGTCCGAGGTACACATCCGGATGACTCGGCAGTAACACTCGTAGAGGTGCTCCCTTTATGCCCTAGCCGAAATAACAGGAACGTAGGGCATAAGCACAGGAGCCAGGCAACCCAGCTTGGCCAAAACTTAAGTCATATTGATGCATATAGTGCCGAAGAAAAGGTACACATGGAAAAACACATATGTGAGGAGCTTGATGCTCAAGGAATGGCAAGAACTTCTGTCCGAGAAGCCCCCAGGTACAAGTGGCGTACATGTTTAAAGATGTATCTGCCAATGATGTGCAATCTAGCCGTACTTATAGCTTTTAAAGCGAGAAAAAGAAAGTAATCGGAAAAGAGAGAAAAAATAATGGAAACTGTAGGGGAGAAGGAGATGAACAATGAGTTTTAGTGCTAGGTGTAGAATCTCCGGAGTCTGGTTGCATTCCAGGGGTTCGGCTCGAGGCGATTGTCTGATGCATCGCGAAGATAGTACGCTCCTCCGGTGAGAACTTCGTCAATTATGAAGGGACCCTCCCATTTAGGCTTGAGTTTGTCCTTTTTCTTCTAAGGGAGGCGTAGAATGAGTTCGCCGACATTGTAAGTCTTGGCCCGTACTTCTCTGCTTTGATATCTTCGAGCCTGCTGTTGGTAAACTGCTGAACGAGCTTTTGCGACATCGCATTCCTCCTCCAGGGCATCTAGGTTGTCCTGTCGATCGGGCTCGGCTTCTCTCTCTTTGTACATACGCACTCTAGGTGAGTCGTGAATAATAGCGCAGGGCAATACGGCCTCTGCACCATACACCATGAAGAAAGGTGTGTATCCCGTAGTACGGTTGGGCGTGGTCCGCAGCCCCCAGAGTACGGAGTCGAGCTCCTCAACCCAGTGTTTGTCTGATTCTTTCAAAGATCGCACTAGTCTGGGCTGATGCCGTTCATAATAAGACCATTGGCGCGTTCTACTTGACCGTTGGTTTGTGGGTGGTAGACGGAGGCGTAATCGAGTTTGATACCCAGAGTAGTACACCGGGTTTTTACCTCATCGGCTGTGAAATTGGAGCCGTTGTCAGTGATGACGTTGTGTGGGACACCATAACGGTGCACAACATCGGATATGAAGTCTATCACCGGGCCGGACTCATCCGTTTTGACTGGTTTAGCCTCTATCCACTTAATGAATTTGTCCACCATAACCAGCAGATATGTTTTCTTATGGCTTCCCCCTTTAAGGGGTCCAACCATGTCGAGTTCCCACACGGCGAAAGGCCAAGTGATGGGGATTGTTTGTAGGGCAGTGGGGGGCATATGGCTTTGATTGGCAAAGAGTTGGCATCCGACGCAATGTTGGACAAGGTCATGTGCATCCGCTCCGGCCGTCGACCAATAAAACCCTGTACGGAAGGCGTTGCTAACAAGGTCCAGAGCTGCGGTGTGGTGACCGCCAAGTCCGGCATGAATTTCAGCCAAGAGCTGCCTCCCATCTTCCTCGGATATACATCGTTGAAGGACTCCAGTGGCACTTTTCTTGTAGAGTTCTCCATCATGAACCTTGTAGGACTTCGAACGCCAGACAATACAACGGGCCTCATTCTGGTCCTCAGGAAGCTCCTTCCTATTAAGGTAGTCCAGGAAGGGTTCGGTCCATGAGGCAATGACTGCCATGATGAGATGCGCCGATGGTGTTATGTCGATGTTTCCGGGATCTGGGGTTATGTTTGGGTCCGGACTAGTGTTCCCGTTTTTGCCCCGCCACAGCACGGATGGCTTGAAGAGCCTGTCTAGGAAGGTATTCGATGGGACGGGGTCGCGCTTAGCGCCAATACGAGCAAGAACATCAGCCGCTTGATTACTTTCTCGAGTCATGTGATGGAACTCGAGCCCCTCGAACCGGGCCAACATTTTTATGACTGCGTTGCGATACAAAGCCATCTTCGGATCATTAGCGTCAAAATCTCCAGTTATTTGAGATATTGCAAGGTTTGAGTCCCCGCGCACTTCTAGGCATTGTATGCCCATGGAGACAACCATCCGGAGACCATGCAATAAGGCCTCATATTCGGCTGCGTTATTGGAGTCTGTGTATAATATTTGTAGAACATATTGGATGATGTCTCCGGTGGGGGACGTTAAAACGACACCCGCTCCTAACCCTGCCAGCATTTTGGAGTCGTCGAAGTGCATGACCCAATTGGAGTATGTGCCGTACTCTCTAGGGAGCTCGGCCTCTATTCATTCGGCGATGAAGTCAACCAGAACTTGGGATTTGATAGCTCGACGTGGTTTGTATGTGATGTCGAATGGCAAGAGTTCAATGGCCCATTTGGCAATCCGGCCCGTAGCATCGCGGTTGTTTATAATGTCGTTGAGTGGTACTTCCGAGGCCACCGTGATCGAACACTCCTGGAAGTAGTGACGGAGCTTTCGGGATGCCATGAAGACCGCGTCTGCTATTTTTTGATAATGAGGGTACCAGGATTTGCATGGTGTAAGGACAGTAGACACGTAGTATACTAGCTTCTGAAGCGGGAATTTATGTCCGTCCTGTTCTCGTTCAACAACGAGTACGGTGCTCACCACCTGATGTGTTGCCGATATGTATAATAACATCGGTTCATTGGCGTTTGGTGAGGCCAGGATTGGATTGCTTGCTAGAAGGGTTTTTATTTCTTCCAGTCCAACTGTTGCCGCGTCCGTCCACTCGAATTAGTCGGTTCGCCATCGAAGGCGATAGAGTGGCAGTGCCTTTTCTCCTAACCTGCAGATAAAGCGGCTTAGAACTCCCACGCAACCTGCAAGTTATTGAACTTTTTTAAGTTCTGTTGGCTTAGCCAATTGTGACAAAGCTCGGATTTTGGCTGGGTTTGCTTCGATTCCTCTATTGGAGACAATGAAGCTCAGTAGTTTTTCAACGGGGACGCCGAAGACACACTTTTCCAGGTTGAGCTTGATGTCATACGCCCTAAGGTTGTCGAAGGTAAGACGTAAGTCGTCTATTAGTGTTACCACATGCCTGGTTTTGATGACGACTTTATCAACGTAAGCTTCTACTATTTTGCCAATCTGTTTCTCCAGGCATGTTTGAATCATGCGTTGATATGTGGCGCCGGCGTTCTTGAGCCCAAAGGGCATCGTATTGAAGTAGAATGGCCCATATGGGGTGATGAATGATGTTGCAGCTTGATTGGATTATTTCATTTTGATTTGATGGTATCCAGAGTATGCATCAAGGAAACACAGTGAGTCGTGTCCTGCGGTGGCGTCAATGATTTGATCAATGCGGGGGAGGGGGAAGGGATCCTTAGGGCAGGCTTTGTTGAGCTCTTTGAAATCGACGCACAGGCGCCAGGATTTGTCCTTCTTTGGTACCATCACCAGGTTTGCCAGCCAGTCTGGATGTTTAATTTCTCTAATGAATCCGGCCTCGATGAGTTTGGCCAGCTCCTCCCCCATGGTTTGTCGCATGGGTTAGGAAAAGCGCCGAGTGTTTGCTTAACCGGTTTAAACCCCTTTAACATATTGAGGCTATGTTCGGCCAGCTTGCGCGGGATCCCTGGCATGTCCGAAGGGTGCCAGGAAAATATGTCCCAGTTTTCACGCAGGAATTCTCGTAGTGCAGCGTCAACTGTTGGGTTCAGTTGAGCTCCGATGGATGTTGTCTTCTTGGGGTCCATTGGGTGGACCTGGAATTTAACTATTTCCTCTGCCGGTTTGAAAGAGGTGGATTTGGGGCGTTTATCGAGGATCACGATGTCCCTGTCCATTGTGGAGCGTAGTGCGGGAAATTCTTCGACCGCGAGGGCTTCGGATAGCGCCTCCGGGGCTAAGGATGCGGTTTTGTCTTCAGTGCGGAGTGCTATGTCCGGATCACTGACGAGAGTGATTATACCATTTGGTCCGGGCGTTTTGAGCTTCATATATCCGTAGTGAGGTATAGCTTGGAAGCATGTAAAAGTGTCCCGCCCCAACAGGGCGTGATATCCGCTACTGAAAGGGGCCACCTGGAAGGTTATTTCTTAGGACCGATAGTTCTCCGGTGATCTGAATACCACGTCAAGTGTGATTTTGCCTGCACACCGCGCGTCCGGACTAGGAATAATTCCCCGGAAGGTTGTGTTCCTTTGTTTGATGTGACTCCTCTTTATTTCCATTTTATGGAGTGTGTCCTCATAAATGAGATTAATCCACTGCCGCCGTCCATGAGGACCTTGGTGAGTCGGAACCCATCCACGATGGGGCCGAGGACTAACGCAGATGGTGACCGTGTTGTTCTGTATTTTGGTTCGTCACCGGCGTTGAATGTTATAGCCGTGTCATTCCATGGGGTTATTACAACAATTTGGCAGACTTCGTTGAGCTTGCGAAGTGCCCTTTTGTGCTTGTTATTTGAAGTGAATGTCTCGAAGACTGTCGATACTCTTGGGTCGTCTTCTTCTAGGGGGTGTTGTTCTGGGGCGTCCTTGATAAGGATGTCCTCGCCCCTCTTGGCTACCTATCGTAGTATCCAACATGCTCTAAGGCTGTGGGTTGCCACAGTATCTGTTGTGTGTATTTTGCATGGGCCATCGAGCCACCCTTCCAGAACAGTGCCTTGCCGTGTAGTGGCTTTGTGTTTTATGACTGTTGGATTGGGCGAGCCATGAGGGTATGCCCTTTTCGCTTATAGGGGAAGTTGGGTTGGGACTGGTGGTTCCCAGCGAGCTGCCCAAGTTTCCCAAGTGCTTTCCATCGTGCAGTATTTTTGTACGATGGTTGCTAAGTCAGCAAATTTTAGTATGCGGCGGCGATTGATGGTGTTGAGGATTCCTTTGTCTGCACAGTTTTTGCAGAACATTGATATTGCGTCCTTGTCACAACAATCCTTTACCTTGTCCTTGAGAAGGAGGAATCTGGCCCAAAAGTGGTGGACCTTATCCTGAGATTGCTGTTTTATGCTCATGAAAGCCTCTATATCCGGGTGGGTGGGTGGAATTAAATCCGAACCCCGACCTAACCGGTTGTCCGGAGTCCGACGACCTTCCAGACTAGAGAGTACGGGTTCCGGAATATCTTCTGATTGTTTGGAACCGCCGTCCAATGCTATGTTCGGAGGGCTGGTTGCGTCCTTTCATGGGTGAGTATCCGGCTCATCATGAATGGTAACCCGAACATAGTCCGTCTTCAGTATAGAAGAAGACTCGCCATCCTGCTCCAGGACTGCCGCGATCTGGTGGGTGACCGGTGGGATTTCGGTTTCTCCCTGATCGGTCTTAGGCCCGATCTGATCGTAATCTGTGGCGATTCCCAAAGCAGCAATGCGATCTAGGAGCTCGTTTAAGGATGAAAACTCAACCGGATCCATCTGCTTGGAGTGCTCAGAGTTGATGCGAAGGGGATTTTCAATGGCCCGAGAGGTCATCGTCGGCCCTGCGACCGAACGGGCGATCATAGTAAAGTCGCCCAGCCGGAGAGTTTGGCCCGAGGCCAAAACTACCCCTACGGTAATATTGTCTTTATTGACAAGGCGAGCCATCAAGCCTTTCATCGAGGGCACAGTGGAACTCTCAATGAAAGCACCAATGTCGGTGTCGACACCGGCGGATCTCGAGTAGGGGGTCCCAAACTGTGTATCTTGGATCGATGGTCACATGAGACGGGGGACACAATGTTTACCCAGGTTCGGGCCCTCTCTATGGAGGTAAAACCCCACGTCCTTCTTGATTGATATTGATGAATATGAGTGTTGCAAGAGTGGATCTACCACGAGATCGTAATGGCTAAACCCTAGAAGTCTAGCCTATGTGGGTATGGTAATGAGTATATGTGTTGTCCTTTCCGGACTACCCCCTTCGGTTTATATAGACACCGAGGGGATCTAGGTTTTACATGGAGTCGGTTACATGAGAAGGGGTCTTCGGTCGCCAATCTTGCCTTCCACACCAAGTAGACTCCAATCCGGACACGGTGCAGTCTTCGACCTTCATGTCTTCATAGCCCATCAGTCCAGCCCATGGATAACAGGCTGGACGCCCGAGGACCCCTTAGTCGAGGACTCCCTCAGTCACCATGGCGGAACGAAAGGGGTGCCATAGCGACGAATCCACAAATGAAGCCACGACAACATATCAGTTCCGGTAACTCAATTGAGATGCCGGTGCAAAAGTAGTGGGATAAGTAGTCTTTCACGGGTCGTAAGAAGTAGTCGTTCTCGCAAAAGTACTGGAATAAGTGGTACACGCGGATCGAAGAGGGAGTACTCATTCATGTCCGTAGATGTTCGGGGTCACGACACGGAACTTAACGTCCACGGGGTCTTCGCGGGTCAATGATAGTGTTACATGTTTCGTAGCCGTTCGAGTCATCGATAGAGGAACTTGACGCTTGCGTTACACGAGTCTTCGACGACGGTAGTGGTACATATCGTAGTGGAACTTGGTGCAACTAGGGTCTTCGGACTTGCCGGACTCGTCAACTCGAAAAGGTACTTGGCGTTCTTGGCGATTCCAAAGACGGAGGTAGATGTATTTGGTGTCAATGTGGTCTTCGCGTATTTGACGATTCCGGGCGGGGCAACAAAACATAGTCGACCTTGACGTTTCAGTGCTGTAGTGGAATGAACGTCCGTGTAGTCTTGCCGGTGTAGGTACTTGTCGAATCCACGAAGACGTTTCTTAGCATCCCTGGTTGTCGGGTCTTGGCAGCGACTAGAGCGGCAGCAAGGCCGACGGTTCAGCAGGGGGGGTTGGAGCTTGTGATGCCCGAAAAGGGGGGCGCGGATCAGCAGCATGGAGGGAGCAATGGCAGGGCGAGGTGGAGGTGCACGGGATGCCCGTCGTCATCTCCTCGAACGAGGGCAGAGGCAGGAGGTCAACGCAAGCGGAGGCTCGCTGTGAAGCAGGTGCAATGTGCCGCTGAACTTGACGAATTCCGGCGAGGCCGACAGGGGTGCAGGGTCGGTCGGGTCTGGATGGAGGCGGCGCGGACATGCTCGAGGCTGACGGCTGGCGAGATGGTGAAGGTGCTGCAGCAGCGGAGGACCTACGAGGAGGAAGAAGGCGGAGGACATGGGGTCGCGAAGGCGGGGGCGGGCCAGCCTGGTACTGCGGGGCTGGTGTCCATGGGAGCTCCTGCTCCTGCCGAAGACGACGACGACAGACCTGTGAGACGGGGCGGCAGTAAGAGAAAACGCGACGAGAGGAAGAGGGAGGCCATGGATCGGGCATGAGGATCTCCTCTCCCTCGGCTCGATGCACGCGTGTGACCGAGTGGGAGTCGAGAGGAGGGTGAGGGGCGCTGGCGGCGCTGGAGGAAGGACGAGGGGGGTCGAGAGAAGCTGAGCGAGGGGTCGGGCTGAAGGCCCTGCCCTCTCTCTGCGTGGGTGTGGCGGCGCAGGAGGGAGAGATCGATGGGAGAGAGGGTGGAGACCGAGAGAAGAGCGAGAGATGGGGATCGGGCTTGGGTTAGAGGAGGTTGGATGGCCTCTAGGGGATGGTTGGGCCGGCCTTGCTGGGCTTCCCAAGGAGCCGACTGGGCTTCCTCCTCTCTCTCCTTTCTGATTTACCTTTTCTCTTTTCTATTTATTGCATAAATATAAACAGAAAGAAAGTACAGAGGGTTTGGAATGGATGTGAGGAGAGAGGGACATATTTCTGGAAACCATGAAATATGCCCGATTTAATAAAAGTGGTTTGGGAATTTTTAAGGACATAAAAATAATTCAAGTTTGAATTAAAATTCAAGCTTGAACCATTTTTGAACCCAACCAAAACAACTTCAAATGATCTGAAATTTGACAGAGGGGTTAAAGGAAAGGTGTATGGTTTATAGGAAAAGAATGAACATTTATGGACGACAGAAAATGGCACTTGCAAAAATGAAAGGAATAAGAAGGAAGAAGGCGGTGATGATACATGGGTAGATTTGAGAGAGATGGGAAGGGGTTGATATAAACGACAAGAATAGATCAAGACAACATCATGAAGAATGCAATGCACATGATGATTATGATGAAATGCAAAATGGCAAGAGGCATGATGCAATGCAAACAATGATGACATGTCAAGATGCAACACGCAAGCGAATGACAAGGCAACAACAACGAATAACTGGAAGACACCTTGCGCATCGGACTCGGGGCATCACAAAACTCCACCACTACAAGAGGATCTCGTCCCGAGATCTACGGATGGCACCAGAGGGAAACAAAAGAGGAAGAGAAGAGGTAAAACTGCGTTGCTTCTTTGACAAATGAGTGGAACCAAAGAACCTTGCGAGGTTGAACAAATTGAAAGAAAGAATAATATGAAGATGAACAAAGTTGAAAACACTCCGTTAGAAAAAAAGGAACAAGGAACATTTACTAGAACCTTGTAGGTTGAAAGACATAAGAAAAAAGGGTTGCAATGGCCAAGAAGTACATGCAATCACTCCGGTTAGAAGAGGAATAATAGACACAACACTCCGGTTAAAACAAGATAGAGAAGGAATAAGAATGATATAATTTGGATAGCACTCCGACTGCAAATGGAAGGAATTTCAACATGAACTTGACAAGATGAGAGGATACTTGATGAGATCAACAACACACTGCCTCCGGAACTATTGAAAGAATGTCACAAGGGTAAGAAAGATTTCAGACGGCACTCCGGTTGAGAAGGGAGGCAAAACTTGATAAGATGAGAGAACTTGAATGAAGGACACGACACTCCGGTTGAATGTATAAGCAAAAAGGAAAGAACACGATCTTTGACAAAAAAGGGATGATGAGTGAAGAGAGCAACATCGCTATGCCTCCGGAACGAAAGAATAGAAGTTGAATCGTTGGAAAGGAAAGAATTGAGAAGAAAATGACAACTTCTGCCACAAATGAGCTTGGAAAACACCCTTCCAAGAAGGTTATAACGGAGTTGTTGGAAAATCACCAACGAAACGAAAAAACTTGTAGTGGGCTTATGGAAAACATCCCAAAATTATGAGGTGAAATTCTGCCACTAACGGAAACAATAGATTGAATTGACATCAACAAGGAGATGAGAAGCTTATTTCACCGGAAGGATAAATGAAGAACTTGGGTCATTTATAAGCACCATAAATAGCAAACATCCTCAGAGAAAACTTTAGGTGAAATATAACCCAAGATAATTCCAATGAAGAGGTTGATGGATTGAGAATAGCTCATGCTCGAAGAAATTGATGGGTTTAACTATCTCATTCTTGACAACTATTGAATCATGAAGAATACTTGAGCTCCTTAGAACAAAACATGTGTTGAACATCATATTTATTTTTAGAGTATAGCTAGGCGGAACTTAATTCCGAGAGAAATCTTGAAGAACAAATGAAGAATGAAAGAAATCCTTGATGAGCCACCATGAAGAACTCCGATAACAAAATGATGATAAAAAAATAAAAGCAATTGAAACCTTGTAATAATTTAGATGGATCTTCACGACGATATAATTGAGAGAGTTTGGAACTTCGGGAAAAGAAAATGAAGAAGCAATTGAAACCGAGAATTTATTCATCATGAACAAACTCCGAAGAAGGAATTAATAACTTGGGTGAAACAAGAATAAGAATTACATTATGCAAATCCTTCATCAATTAAATTGATGACAAGAAACGGAATTGTCATATTACTTATTCTCGTAGAAAGGTGTAACACCCCGGATGTAACTTTCCCAATTTGTACTCCAACTCTTGCCGTTTCTGGCGTTAAGTTAATTTATTTCCTCGGGTTCGGGTCCTTGTCTCCGTGTGTTGTTATCGTTGTCATGCATCTCATATCATGTCATCATGTGCATTGCATTTGCATACGTGTTCGTCTCATGCATCCGAGCCTTTTCCGCGTTGTCCGTTTTGCATTCCGGCGCTTCGTTCTCCTCCGGTGGCCATTTCTACCTTTCTTTCGTGTGTGGGGATTAAACATTCCTGGATTGGACCGAGACTTGCCAAGCGGCCTTGGTTTACTACCGGTAGACTGCCTATCAAGTTTCGTATCATTTGGACTTCGTTTGATACTCCAACGGTTAACCGAGGGACCGAAAAGGCTTCGTGTGTGTTTCAGCCCAACACTCCTCCAATTTGGCCCAAAACCCACCTAAGCCTTCTCCATCATCTAGGTCGTTCAATCACGATTGCGTGGCCAAAAACCGCACCTCATTTGGACTCTCCTAGCTCCCTCTATGCCTATTGAAAGACCCCTCCAAATTCGGATCTCTTTCTCCCCCGAAACCCTAAAAAATCCACCTCGCGCGCACCGGACATGTCCGCCACGCTGGACATTTCGTCCGCCGCCGCCTGCCACGTGGCAAGCCGCCACCGCCCGAGGCCCGTGCGGCCCAGCCGGGGCCCCCGCGGCCCGCAGATGCCGCGCCGCCCGCGCCCTTCTCCTCCCCGACGCCGCTCGCCCGCTCCGCCTTCGCCGCCTCGGACGCCGCCGCCTGCGCGCCACCTCGTCGCCGGCCGCCGCCACCGAAACCTCGCCGCCGCCGCGGGAGCCTCACCCAGCCGCCTCCCCGCGCTGCCTCGCCTCCCCGCCGCCGGGTCCGGCCGGGAGAGGCCGGGGCGACCTCCCCCTCGCCTCCCCGCCGCTCCGTCAAGCTCGCCGGAGCTGAGGGAGCTCGCTGGACTTGCCTCGGGCCGCGTGCCCGCCGAAACCCTAGATCTGTCCCGGAGAGGTTGTTTTTTTTCTTCTAAGTCCCAAAAATTCTAGATCCAAGTGTTCATGTTCATAGCCTCGTAACTTTGCATCCGTAGCTCCGATTCATGCATATAGCATATCAAAATGTTCATCTCAAAGAGTACATCATTTCATTCCATTGCATCATTTTCATTTGAGTTCATCTTGATGCACAAAATGCTGTCAGAAGAGGACTACTTGAGATAATCGTCAGATCTGCTACTCCATTTAGGTTTTTGTCATTTTTGCCATGATTAATGTGTGCATGATATGCCCTGATTCTCTACATATGTTTTGTAAAGGGTTTTGTCATCTTTCCAGAGGTGCAACCCATGTATTTTTGTGATGTGTGTGGTGACTAGCACAAGCTTGCAAAGTGGTGCACTTGGTAATTCTGTTTTCAGGGACTTAGCATTTCCACTAAGTCCTTGATCTGTTTATCTCATGATGCCATATGTTCATGTTGTTTCCTAGTGATCCGTACCTCTTTTGAGGATGATCAGTAAGGATGTTTTGTTAATCTTGTAGTGCTCTATCCATCCATGTCTTTTTTGCATTTATGGAGCAACCTAGCTTGAGTCAATTGAGCTATACTTTTGCTACTTTGTGAATCTGGGCAGATTGTCAACTTGTTTGCAATTTTGCCGATGATGTTGTAGTTGATCCGTGCATGCTATGCTTTGTTCTTGCCATGTCTAGCTTGAATTTTGTGTGTTCTTGATGGGTGTATGCTTAGTTTTTCATGACTTGCACCGTAGTGAGTGCATCGAGCTTGTAAACATGCCTACTTGATATCTGTTTTCAGCATGCTCCAGTTTTCACTAAGTCTGAAAACTGATTATGTTTTTGCTATGTTCACATGCTTGCAATTGAATTTTCTGATCCCTTTTTGCTCAAGGTCACTAAGGGACTTTTGTTAATCTCTTTGAGTAGCTCCATGCCATGCTTTACTTTGCCATGTTCAGGTCCTATAGCATGTAGTTTTGTTGCTCCGAAGAGTGCTATCTGATCTGAAATTCCAGACAAGTGTTAATTTCACTAAGTCTGAGATCTGTTTGCCATATGCATTTTTTGCCATGCTTGTTTGAACCTGTTAATGGATGAATTGGCCGTAGCTCAGTGCTAGACTTTTGTTAGGCATCATGAATGCATCCCTGCCATGTATTTTGTTGTCATGTTTGGGTGATGTAGCATGTTCATCTCATTGCATTTAGATGGCTACTTGCTGTAAATCGCAGACCGGTGTCTTATTTGAATCGCTTGCCATTTCCAAACCGTAACTCCGATTCCTGTGTTCTTTATATCGTTTTCAAGAGATTTCATCTCATCTTTCCAGTGGCACGCTTGGCTCTCCAAGTTGAGGCCAGGTTCTTGGATTTCCTGTCATATCTTGCATATGCATCCCACATCGCATCCCGCATAGCATATCATCATTGCATCATATTGTTTGATCCTTGCACGTGGTTGCTTGTGTCCTTGTTGGTTGTTTGTCTTGTTTGGGTAGATCCGGGAGACGATTTTGCTAACGAGGAGCCCGTTGAGTTTGCTTTCGAGGATCGAGTCAACTCTGACAACTTTGCAGGCAAGATAATCATACCCTCGAAATCACTACTATCTTTGCTATGCTAGTTTGCTCGCTCTTTTGCTATGCCAATGCTACGATGCCTACCACTTGCTTTCAGGCCTCCCAAATTGCCATGTCAAACCTCTAACCCACCTTGTCCTAGCAAACCGTTGATTGGCTATGTTACCGCTTTGCTCAGCCCCTCTTATAGCGTTGCTTGTTGCGGGTGAAGATTGGAGGCCGTTCCTTGTTGGGTCATTTATTTACTTGTTGGGATATCATTATATTGCCATGTTATCCTAATGCATCTATATACTAGGTAAAGGGTGGAAGGCTCGGCCTCTCGCCTAGTGTTTTGTTCCACTCTTGCCACCCTAGTTTCCGTCATATCGGTGTTATGTTCCCAGATTTTGCGTTCCTTACACGGTTGGGTTATAATGGGAACCCCTTGATAGTTCGCCTTGATTAAAGCTCTTCCAGTAATGCCCAACCTTGGTTTTACCATTTGCCACCTAGCCTCTTTTTCCCTTGGGTTTCCGGAGCCCGAGGGTCATCTTATTTAAACACCCCCCCCCCCGGGCGAGTGCTCCTCTGAGTGTTGGTCCAACCTAGAGCCCCTTGCAGCGCCACCTTGGGGACACTTGAGGGCTGGTTTTAGTTGTACAGACTGCTTATCTGAGTGTGCCCTGAGAACGAGTTATGTGCAGCTCCTATCGGGATTTGTCAGCACATTCGGGCGGTGTTGCTGGTCTTGTTTTAACCTGTCTAAGTGTCTTGAAGAACCGAGATACCGAGTCTGATCGGAACGTCTTGGGAGGAGGTCTATTCTTTCTTGACTGTGAGAGCTTGTCATGGGCTAAGTTGGGACTCCCCTGCAGGGATTTGAACTTTCGAAAGCCGTGCCCGCGGTTATGGGCAGATGGGAATTTGTTAATGTCCGATTGTAGATAACTTGAACCTTAACTAATTAAAATGAATCAACTGAGTCTGTTACCATGATGCCTCTTCTCGGCGGAGTCCGGGAAGTGGACACGGTGTTGGAGTAATGTTTGCGCAGGTTGCTCTCTAGTTTCTCGCTCGCGCTTTGCCTCCTCTTCTCGCTCTCTTTTGCGAATAAGTTAGCCACCATATTTGCTAGTCGCTTGCTGCAGCTCCACTTATATTTACCTTACCATACCTATAAGCTTAAATAGTCTTGATCGCGAGGGTGCGAGATTGCTGAGTCCCTGTGGCTCACAGATTACTATTACACCAGATGCAGGGCCTGATGATTCCGCTCCAGGAGACGCGTTTGAGCTCAAGTGGGAGTTCTACGAGGACTCTCAATGTTACTATGTTTCCTTTCCTGATGATCAGTAGTGGTGCCCAGTTGGGGGTGATCGGGACCGTGTCGCATGTTGGGTTATCTTTTATTTTGGCGCCGTAGTCGGGCCATGAGTGTTTGGATGATGTAATGTTATTTATGTACTTGATTGACGTGGCGAGTGTAAGCCAACTATGTTATCTCCCCTTTATGATTTATATTACATGGGATGTTGTGAAGATTGCCTAACTTGCGACTTATGCCTTCAATGCGATTATGTCTCTAAATCGTGCCTCGACACGTGGGAGCTATAGTCGCATCGAGGGTGTTACAAGTTGGTAATCAGAGCCTTCCCCGACCTTAGGAGCCCCATTGCTTGATCGTTTTTAGCGGCCGAGTTGTGTCTAGTCATTTAGGAATTATATATCGGAGAGTTTAGGAATTCTTTTTACTTCCCAGTCTCCTCATCGCTCTGGTAAGGCATCTTGACGTAAAGTTTTGACTCTTCTCTTCTCAAATTTCACTAAAAAAATTTAGGATCATGCGGGTATCTTGGAATCGTTCCGATGGTTTTATGATGAGAACATTGTCTTGGTGCCTCCTGTCAGGGGTTTAGTGGAAGTGTCCCGGGGAGTTGAGCTCTGAGGTGTTGTCATCATAATTTTATCATTGCAGTTCTGGAATACCTGAGTTTAGTACGCCGACATCGAAAATCTCTTTTATGCAGTTCGTTGGTGAGATAACCTCGACGCCACCCAGTACTAGGGCGGGAGTTCGGGAGTATCGCCATAACTTGTATAACGGATGCTTTTCGAAGGTTGAGGTAGATGTTTTCCGAAGGTTTCTTGGTTATGTGTTGAAGGATGGATACAGCTGGATGTAGGATTTGCTAGTTTGGGTGAGATATTATGCTTCCCCTGTATCCCCAACACCTGATTGCATAAATGGAAAATTTCGGGAGTTTCATAGGTGGGAATTCAAGTAGCTCTTAGGATATCTTTCCGACGGATATATGATATGAAATTGGGGTTTGACGTCTAGTGGTCCGCCTATTCACGGTCGATTTTACAGTGGTCTCATTATGTCTTAAAGAGTCCTTGGCTATGCCGACTCGGGGACGCTTCGTATGTCATGTGCACTGCCTTGTACATGATGGTGTTGTACGATCGAGCCCGTGTAGGCCCCACCACAAAAACTTCGGATGAAATCTCTATCATATGTTTGTTCCGGCTTATTCTGCAAGCCAACCTTTTGTTTTTGTTTTGGGTTGTGGTATTCGAGTTGCTTCGAAGTCAAATGTTGATTCCATACCTTTCCTAAGCGATGTTCTCATATTCCTATGTGAATACTAATCCTTCATGATAATCGAGATTGGCATGTCATTTCATTCCAACCGGCGTGTTTCTCTTCAAGTGGGTCTGATCATTTAAACATCCGCAAGATCAAGTATCAGTTCTTCTCAATGCTGTTTGTTTCATCCATCTCCAAGTTGCCTTTGTTTTTTCCCGCCCACCCACCCTTTTTCTTTAAGGAATCCGATGTCTTAATCAAGTATCCTTTTATTCTTGTGAAGTCTCTCCATCCTTTCCTTCAATGTTCTTATCCGGCGATTCTCATGAAGATACTAACGAAGCTTCTAGTTCATCATTCTTCTTTCTTTTATCTTCTCCGGTGGTTTCAAGTTAAGCTTTGTTGATCTTACCCTTTTCCTCATTTCAATACCTTCTCATGCCGGTGCACCTCATATTCATTCACTTCTCGTTATTCATTTGTTCCGGAGTGCTCAAGATATCTCGAAGATTCATGTTACCACTCTGCTTTCATTCAAACTCTTTTGAGGATGTTATATCATTTAAGTAATTTAATTCAACCGGTGTAATCTCTCCTTCAAATTTTTCTACGGTGTTTCTTTTGAGTGGGCCCTAACCCACAGGTCTTTTCCCTGGATCTTACCTGACTATTCTTATTTTCCCGGAGGTATTCTCAAATTCCTTTCGAAGTTTGACATAAGGATGAATTATCATCAGTCAAATGTATTTCTCCAAGATCTTTCAAATTCTTTTCATCGTTGGCTCAATCTTTCCATTCGTCATTTCGAAGTGTCTAAATAATTCATGGTGGTGTTTTCGTCATCATTCTCAACATTTAAAGACCAAGGAATAATTTTCTCTTCAATCATATCCGTTCTCGTGAAGATTCGTGATTCTAGCTTGTTGCCTTCCTCTCATATTTTCTTTTGATTGTGAGAATTCTTTTCACCCAGCCGGAGTAATTCAGGAGTCTTTCTAGTTTGTTTCTCCGGGGCCCATCATTTCAGAAGATTTATTAATTCTCAGCTTTCAGTTATCATTCTCCAATCCTACCGGTGCATCATTCAAGTGTTCTCTAATCAGCTCGTCATCTCTTTGTTCTCATATATCTAAATTCTCTCAAGCATCTTCATTCATTTGCTAATTCTTCCTGGTGTTTTCTTTATCTTCTCTTCGTTCATTTTTAAGTCTTACGGTGTTTCATTCAAGATTCCTCATCTTTCGTTATCATACTCCCGTTCTTTCAAATTCTACCGGTGGTTCGTTGAAGACCTTCTCAAGATGACGCCATATATATCCTAATCCTTTCTTCGAGAATAAGTAGTATGCCAAATCCATTGTTGGTCATCAATTTAATTGGTGAAGGATACGCATAAAATAATTCTTACTCTTGTTTCACACAAGTGATTAATTCCTTATTCCGGAGGCTCATCAAATTCTTGTTTCCATTTGTTCATCTTTCTTTTCCGGAGTGCCAAGTTTTCTCTTTATCTTGTTGCTAAGCTTCATCTAATCATTGCAAGGTTTTAACCTTATTTTTCTCATCTTTCTTTCTGTCCGATCATTCTTTTGTATACCGGAGTTCTTTATGAAGGTTCTACATGATGGTTCATCTATGATTTAATTCATTCTCGAAGTGTTCATCGAGATTCTTTTCCAAGAAACTCAAGCTTTCTTCATATTGTAATCCAAAGTGCAATTCTTTCTTCCGTATCTTTGGAGGTGGTATTATATCATTCTTAATCCTTCTCTATCTTGTTTTAACCGGAGTGGTTTCAATATACATCTTGCCCTTCAACCTCAAGGTTTTTCGCAATGTTCTTTGTCCCTCTTTTCTAACGGAGTGTTTTCAAATTTGTCATCTCCGTTATTCTTTTTCTAGAAATGGCTTAACCTTTTCAAGGTTCTTTGGTCTCACTCGTTTGTCAAAGAAGCAACTTAGTTTTACCTCTTCTCTTTCTCTTCCGTTTTTCCCTCCGGTGCCATTCTAGATCTCGGGACGAGATCCTTTCGTAGTGGTGGAGTGTTGTAACACCCGGATGTAACTTTCCCAATTTGTACTCCAACTCTTGCCGTTTCCGGCGTTAAGTTAATTTATTTCCTCGGGTTCGGGTCCTTGTCTCCGTGTGTTGTTATCGTTGTCATGCATCTCATATCATGTCATCATGTGCATTGCATTTTCATACGTGTTTGTCTCATGCATCCAAGCCTTTTCCCCGTTGTCCGTTTTGCATTCTGGCGCTTCGTTCTCCTCCGGTGGCCATTTCTACCTTTCTTTCGTGTGTGGGGATTAAACATTCCCGGATTGGACCGAGACTTGCCAAGCGGCCTTGGTTTACTACCGGTAGACCGCCTGTCAAGTTTCGTATCATTTGGACTTCGTTTGATACTCCAACGGTTAACCGAGGGACCGAAAAGGCTTCGTGTGTGTTTCAGCCCAACACCCCTCCAATTTGGCCCAAAACCCATCTAAGCCTTCTCCATCATCTAGAACGTTCGATCACGATCGCGTGGCCAAAAACCGCACCTCATTTGGACTCTCCTAGCTCCCTCTATGCCTATTTAAAGACCCCTCCAAATTCGGATCTCTTTCTCCCCCGAAACCCTAAAAAATCCACCTCGCGCGCACCGGACATGTCCGCCGCGCCGGACATTTCATCCGCCGCCGCCCGCGGCCTCTAGCCGCCTGCCACGTGGCAAGCCGCCACCGCACGAGGCCCGCGCGGCCCAGCCGGGGCCCCCGCGGCCCGCAGACGTCGCGCCGCCCGTGTCGCCTTCGCCGCCTCGGACACCGCCGCCTCGTCACCGGCCGCCGCCACCGGAACCTCGCCGCCGCCGCGAGAGCCTCGCCCAGCCACCTCCCCACGCCGCCTCGCCTCCCCGCCGCTGGATCCGGCCGGGAGAGGCAGGGGCGACCTCCCCCTCGCCTCCCCGCCGCTCCGTCAAGCTCGCCGGAGCCGAGGGAGCTCGCCGGACTTGCCTCAGGCCGCGTGCCCGCCGAAACCCTAGATCTGTCCCGGAGAGGTTGTTTTTTTTCTTCTAAGTCCCAAAAATTCCAGATCCAAGTGCTCATGTTCATAGCCTCGTAACTTTGCATCTGTAGCTCTGATTCATGCATATAGCATATCAAAATGTTCACCTCAGAGAGTACATCATTTTATTCTATTGCATCATCTTCATTTGAGTTCGTCTTGATGCCCGAAATGCTGTTAGAAGAGGGCTACTTGAGATAATTGTCAGATCTGCTACTCCATTTAGGTTTTTTTCATTTTTGCCATGATTAATGTGTGCATGATATGCCCGGATGCTCTACATATGTTTTGTAAAGGGTTTTGTCATCTTTCCAGAGGTGCAACCCATGTATTTTTGTGATGTGTGTGGTGACTAGCACAATCTTGCAAAGTGGTGCACTTGGTAATTCTGTTTTCAAGGACTTAGGATTTCCACTAAGTCATTGATCTGTTTATCTCATGATGCCATATGTTCATATTGTTTCCTAGTGATCCGTGCCTCTTTTGAGGATGATCAGTAAGGATGTTTTGTTAATCTTGTAGTGCTCTATCCATCCATGTCTTTGTTTGAATTTATGAAGCACCCTAGCTTGAGTCAATCGAGCTCTATTTTTGCAACTTTGTGAATCTGGGCAGATTGTCAACTTGTTTGCAATTTTAATGCATTCCTTGAGAAAGCAAAGTTGAAAGATGGCTCGTGCTGTTGTTCCGTTGAATTTTAATGCATTCCTTGAGAAAGCAAAGTTGAAAGATGATGGTAGCAATTACACGGACTGGGTCCGTAACTTG
Source organism: Triticum aestivum (assembly GCF_018294505.1). Taxonomy (NCBI): domain Eukaryota; kingdom Viridiplantae; phylum Streptophyta; class Magnoliopsida; order Poales; family Poaceae; genus Triticum; species Triticum aestivum. The sequence goes on from NC_057797.1 coordinate 228,816,331, forward strand.
AGGATTATCCTCATTGCTGCACAGAAGAATTATGTCCTGGAAGCACCGCTGGGTGCCAGGCCTGCTGCTGGAGCAACACCAGATGTTATGAACGTCTGGCAGAGCAAAGCCGATGCCTACTCGATAGTTCAGTGTGCCATGCTTTACGGCTTAGAATTGGGACTTCAACGATGTTTTGAACGTCATGGAGCATATGAGATGTTCCAGGAGTTGAAGTTAATATTTCAAGCAAATGCCCGGATTGAGAGATATGAAGTCTCCAATAAGTTCTATAGCTGCAAGATGGAGGAGAACAGTTCTGTCAATGAGCATATACTCAAAATGTCTGGGTATAATAATCACTTGATTCAATTGGGAGTTAATCTTCCAGATGATTGCGTCATCAACAGAATTCTCCAATCACTGCCACCAAGCTACAAGAGCTTCGTGATGAACTATAATATGCAAGGGATGAATAAGACTATTCCCGAGCTCTTCGCAATGCTGAAAGCTGCGGAGGTAGAAATCAAGAAGGAGCATCAAGTGTTGATGGTCAACAAGACCACTAGTTTCAAGAAAAAGGGCAAAGGGAAGAAGAAGGGGAACTTCAAAAAGAACGGCAAGCAAGTTGCTACTCAAGAGAAGAAACCCAAACCTGGACCTAAGCCTGAAACTGAGTGCTTCTACTGCAAGCAGACTGGTCACTGGAAGCGGAACTGCCCCAAGTATTTGGCGGATAAGAAGGATGGCAAGGTGAACAAAGGTATATGTGATATACATGTTATTGATGTGTACCTTACTAATGCTCGCAGTAGCACCTGGGTATTTGATACTGGTTCTGTTGCTAATATTTGCAACTCGAAACAGGGACTACGGATTAAGCGAAGATTGGCTAAGGACGAGGTGACGATGCACGTGGGAAACGGTTCCAAAGTCGATGTGATCGCAGTCGGCACGCTACCTCTACATCTACCTTCGGGATTAATATTAGACCTAAATAATTGTTATTTGGTGCCAGCGTTAAGCATGAACATTATATCTGGATCTTGTTTGATGCGAGACGGTTATTCATTTAAATCTGAGAATAATGGTTGTTCTATTTATATGAGTAATATCTTTTATGGTCATGCACCCTTAAAGAGTGGTCTATTTTGATGAATCTTGATAGTAGTGACACACATATTCATAGTGTTGAAGCCAAAAGATGCAGAGTTAATAATAATAATGCAACTTATTTGTGGCACCACCGTTTAGGTCGTATCGGTGTAAAGCGCATGAAGAAACTCCATACTGATGGACTTTTGGAACCACTTGATTATGAATCACTTGGTACTTGCGAACCGTGCCTCATGGGCAAGATGACTAAAACACCGTTCTCCGGTACTATGGAGAGAGCAACAGATTTGTTGGAAATCATACATACAGATGTATGTGGTCCGATGAATATTGAGGCTCGTGGCGGATATCGTTATTTTCTCACCTTCACAGATGACTTAAGAAGATATGGGTATATCTACTTAATGAAACACAAGTCTGAAACATTTGAAAAGTTCAAAGAATTTCAGAGTGAAGTAGAAAATCATCGTAACTAGAAAATAAAATTCCTACGATCTGATCGTGGAGGAGAATATTTGAGTTACGAGTTTGGTGTACATTTGAAAAATTGTGGAATAGTTTCGCAACTCACGCCACCCGGAACACCACAGCGTAATGGTGTGTTCGAACGTCGTAATCGTACTTTACTAGATATGGTGCGATCTATGATGTCTCTTACTGATTTACCGCTATCGTCTTGGGGATACGCTCTAGAGACGGCCGCATTCACGTTAAATAGGGCGCCATCAAAATCCGTTGAGACGACGCCTTATGAACTGTGGTTTGGCAAGAAACCAAAGTTGTCGTTTCTGAAAGTTTGGGGCTGCGATGCTTATGTGAAAAAGCTTCAACCTGATAAGCTCGAACCCAAATCGGAGAAATGTGTCTTCATAGGATATCCAAAGGAAACTATTGGATACACCTTCTATCACAGATCCGAAGGCAAGACTTTTGTTGCTAAGTTCGGAAACTTTCTAGAGAAGGAGTTTATCTCGAAAGAAGTGAGTGGGAGGAAAGTAGAACTTGACGAGGTAACTGTACCTGCTCCCTTATTGGAAAGTAGTGCATCATAGAAAACTGTTTCTGTGACACCTACGCCAGTTAGTGAGGAAGCTAATGATGATGATCATGAAACTTCAGAACAAGATACTACTGAACCTCGTAGATCAACCAGAGTGAGATCAGCGCCAGAGTGGTATGGTAATCCTGCTCTAGAAGTCATGCTACTAGATCATGATGAACCTACGAACTATGAAGAAGCGATGGTGAGCCCAGATTCCGCAAAATGGCTTGAAGCCATGAAATCTGAGATGGGATCCATGTATGAGAACAAAGTATGGACTTTGGTTGACTTGCCCGATGATCGGCAAGCAATTGAGAATAAATGGATCTTCAAGAAGAAGACTGACGCTGACGGTAATATTACTTTCTAGAAAGCTCGACTTGTCGCAAAAGGTTTTCAGCAAGTTCAAGGGATTGATTACGATGAGACCTTCTCACCCGTAGCGATGCTTAAGTCTGTCCGAATCATGTTAGCAATTGCCGCATTTTATGATTATGAAATTTGGCAGATGGATGTCAAAACTGCATTCCTGAATGGATTTCTAGAAGAAGAGTTGTATATGATGCAACCAGAAGGTTTTGTCGATCCAAAGGGAGCTAACAAAGTGTGAAAGCTCCAGCGATCCATTTATGGACTGGTGCAAGCCTCTCGGAGTTGGAATAAACGCTTTGATAGTGTGATCAAAGCATTTGGTTTTATACAGACTTTTGGAGAAGCCTGTATTTACAAGAAAGTGAGTGGGAGCTCTGTAGCATTTCTGATATTATATGTGGATGACATATTACTAATTGGAAATGATATAGAATTTCTGGATAGCATAAAGGGATACTTGAATAAGAGTTTTTCAATGAAAGACCTCGGTGAAGCTGCTTACATATTAGGCATTAAGATCTATAGAGATAGATCAAGACGCTTAATTGGACTTTCACAAAGCACATACCTTGACAAAGTTTTGAAGAAGTTCAAAATGGATCAAGCAAAGAAAGGGTTCTTGCCTGTGTTACAAGGTGTGAAGTTGAGTAAGACTCAATACCCGACCACTGCAGAAGATAGAGAGAATATGAAAGATGTTCCCTATGCTTCAGCCATAGGCTCTATCATGTATGCAATGCTGTGTACCAGACCTGATGTGTGCCTTGCTATAAGTCTAGCAGGGAGGTACCAAAGTAATCCAGGAGTGGATCACTGGACAGCGGTCAAGAACATCCTAAAATACCTGAAAAGGACTAAGGATATGTTTCTCATATATGGAGGTGACAAAGAGATCATCGTAAAAGGTTACGTTGATGCAAGCTTTGACACTGATCCGGACGATTCTAAATCGCAAACCGGATACGTGTTTACATTAAACGGTGGAGCTGTCAGTTGGTGCAGTTCTAAACAAAGTGTTGTAGCGGGATCTACATGTGAAGCGGAGTACATAGCTGCTTCGGAAGCAGAAAATGAAGGAGTCTGGATGAAGGAGTTCATATCCAATCTAGGTGTCATACCTAGTGCATCGGGTCCAATGAAAATCTTTTGTGACAATACTGGTGCAATTGCCTTGGCAAAGGAATCCAGATTTCACAAGAGAACCAAGCACATCAAAAGACGCTTCAATTCCATCCGGGATCTAGTCCAGGTGGGAGACATAGAGATTTGCAAGATGCATACGGATCTGAATGTTGCGGACCCGTTGACTAAGCCTCTTCCACGAGCAAAACATGATCAGCACCAAGGCTCCATGGGTGTTAGAATCATTACTGTGTAATCTAGATTATTGACTCTAGTGCAATTGGGAGACTGAAGGAAATATGCCCTAGAGGCAATAATAAAGTTATTATTTATTTCCTTATATCATGATAAATGTTTATTATTCATGCTAGAATTGTATTAACCGGAAACATAATACATGTGTGAATACATAGACAAATAGAGTGTCACTAGTATGCCTCTACTTGACTTGCTCGTTAATCAAAGATGGTTATGTTTCCTAACCATGAACAAGGAGTTGTTATTTGATTAACGAGATCACATCATTAGGTGAATGATCTGATTGACATGACCCATTCCATTAGCTTAGCACCCGATCGTTTAGTATGTTGCTATTGCTTTCTTCATGACTTATACATGTTCCTATGACTATGAGATTATGCAACTCCCGTTTGCCGGAGGAACACTTTGTGTGCTACCAAACGTCACAACGTAAATGGGTGATTATAAAGGTGCTCTACAGGTGTCTCCAAAGGTACATGTTGGGTTGGCGTATTTCGAGATTAGGATTTGTCACTCCGATTGTCGGAGAGGTATCTCTGGGCCCTCTTGGTAATGCACATCACATAAGCCTTGCAAGCATTGCAACTAATGAGTTAGTTGCGAGATGATGTATTACGAAACGAGTAAAGAGACTTGCCGGTAACGAGATTGAACTAGGTATTGAGATACCGACGATCGAATCTCGGGCAAGTAACATACCGATGACAAAGGGAACAACGTATGTTGTTATGCAGTCTGACCAACAAAGATCTTCGTAGAATATGTAGGAGCCAATATGAGCATCCAGGTTCCGCTATTGGTTATTGACCGGAGACGTGTCTCGGTCATGTCTACATTGTTCTCGAACCCGTAGGGTCCGCACGCTTAAGGTTTCGATGACAGTTATATTATGAGTTTATGAATTTTGATGTACCGAAGTTAGTTCAGAGTCTCGGATGTGATCACGGACATGACGAGGAGTCTCGAAATGGTCGAGACATAAAGATTGATATATTGGACGGCTATATTCGGACACCGAAAGTGTTCCGGGTGATTTCGGAGAAAACCGGAGAGCCGGAGGGTTACCGGAACCCCCCTCCCTGGGAGAAGTAATGGGCCATATGGGCCTTAGTGGAGAGAGAGGGGGGCTGCCAGAGGTGGGCCGCGTGCCTCCTCCCCCCTGGTTCGAATTGGACTAGGAGAGGGGGGCGGCGCCCCCCTTTCCCTCTCCCTCCCCACTTCTTTCCCCCTCCTAGTAGGAGTCCTACTCCTACTAGGAGGATGACTCCTCCTGGCGCGCCTATAGGGGCTGGCCGGCCTCCTCCCCTTGCTCCTTTATATACGGGGGCAGGGGGGCACCCCTAGACACACAAGTTGATCTTCGTGATCGTTCCTTAGCCATGTGCGGTGCCCCCCTCCACCATATTCCACCTCGGTCATATTGTAGCGGTGCTTAGGCGAAGCCCTGCGATGGTAGAACATCAAGATTGTCACCACTCCGTCGTGCTAACGGAACTCCTCCCCGACGCTTTGCTGGATCGGAGCCCAGGGATCGTCATCGAGCTGAACGTGTGCTAGAACTCGGAGGTGCCGTAGTTTCGATGCTTGATCGGTCGGGCCGTGGAGACGTACGACTACATCAACCAAACGCTTCCGTTGTTGATCTACAAGGGTACGTAGATCACACTCTCCCCTCTCGTTGCTATGCATCACCATGATCTTGCGTGTGCGTAGGAATTTTTTTGAAATTACTATGTTCCCCAACATAAACAATTTTCTAGGGGCGCTTTGGGAATCCAAAAGAGGTTGGTTCCAACATGCAAAATACCAGGGATTATTTGGCACACTTTGAACATTTTAGTTTTCATGTTTGGCAAATTTGAATTTTGACTTTGAATTTGAGTTTGAACATGAACAGTGATTTGGATCAAGTGAGGATTAGCAATAGTAATGTGATGACATGGCACCATTAGCAGAGGTTTAATGTAGCTTAATTATCCGGATGTCACAATTCTCCTCCACTACAAGAAATCTCGTCCCGAGATTTAAGTGGGGAAGTAAAGAGTAACTTCAGGAGAACTGACCCTTATAGGGTTAATTATCTGGTGAACAATTCAGGGAAAGAGGCAGAAGTACCTCTCGAGTTGAAACTCAATAAAACATCGAGAGCAAAGTATGAAGGTACAATAGGAAGTTTCAAGCGGATGGACAAACGATTGATACCTGAACAGAGTGTGAGAAAGGGGTTCAGAGCATCGGGAATAGATCATTTCTCGGAAGGTGGCTCGTGACAAGATATGAATCCAAGTGTAAAGAATATTTCGGCATCAAGGTTGTACAGGAGAGTCAGGTTTCGATCTTGTGGAACTGTGGGTTATGGGCCCACCATGTGGGTTAAAAGTAGAAAGGGGGCCGATTGCAAGGCATGTTAGATGATAGACTGTCAGTTATGTTGTCAACAACGTTGGTACCAAGGGTGAGAGACGGAGAGAACTATTTTCCTGCTCGTTGAACGAGGCGGACCAATAGGCAAAGTTCTCGTCCATCGGTGGTTACCGGAATGTCAACAGCAATAATAACAAGGTCTTACTAACAAATTGAACACCGAGGTGTTTTCATAAGCAGGGAACTATTACCGCTTAGATCTCATAAACCACAAGAAAGGTTAAAGAAAACAATGGAAAAGAAAAGGTGATCATTAGATTAATCAGAACATTGGAAAGGAAAATGTGTTTACACACAAGAATTGGGAGTATATCCTTCCCAAGGAGAAGTGGAGCAAGGTATACATGATATGACAGCAAGTTCAAAAAGCCTTTAGATAAAAGGGGCGAGGGAAGAATCATGATATTACCCACACAACGATGTTTGGATAATAGATCAAGAAACATTCGACAATGTGCTTCCAATGTTCCTGTTGATATTCGGAATACCTCAGTCATGCTTCGAGGTAGCATTAACATGGTGTTACAGGTAGGGGTTGGAGTTGAAGATCACAAGAAGTACTCAAGGAACAATTGCAGGAATAGCCAGGAGTCCAAGGTATAACCAAGACATGATCAAACATGTGTTGGAAAGATGACAAGGGGGGTTGTCGATCATAACTCAAATCATCGAAGGTCAAGGATGGTATTTCTCATCACGAATTCGATTGATATGCTGGAAGAGCTCAGAATGTTGACGAACATGACACAATTGTCGAGAGATTTCAGGAAGATGTAATCGATCGGCAATGACATCAAGTCAAAGGAATGATGAAGCGAAAGCTTATTGGAACCACGTGTATGACACATACTCGAAATCAAGCTTGTTGTTCAAGGCAAAATGAGATGACGAGGAAGATCGACGTAGGCTTAGATCATCATCGAAAAATGTGCTTCGGGAAGAGGGACCAGGTAGCATGGTTAAAATTTAGCACGATAATGATATAGCCGATAAGGCTAGGAATGACTTAAATGATTATTAAACTCGTAAGCAATGAAAATTACTTAAGAGTTATTGAATCAAAGTGCGGAATCGATTCACTTATCGATGTACTCAAGTGACTAGTAACTCAGAACCCGGGGGAAATCTAGAAATGGTGAAAAGCAATACAAGATTAAGACTCATAGGAAGCAACACCGTTCTTTGTTATTCTTGAGATACCAAAGGATAATACTCGAAGAAGGATCAAAATAGAGGTTGCGGAGAGGTATTGATCTGCAGAAGACAAGTACTTTAACTTGTCTAAGAGTTGGAAACAAAGAAGAACAATATGGTCGAAACCATGATTTCAAAAGACTCGATCCCAGATATAAGATGAACTTATACCAAGGAGATAATTAATTTTAAAGAGAAGCTTCCATGATAAGATCTACATCGTGCCCATGGGCATGAACACAAAGTTCAAGGTCGACTCCCACTTCTCCAATGCATGACCTTTCATTCACTGCTCTGTTAAAATTATTTGAAAGTGAAGAACTACCATGTGAATTACCAGAGGAGTATGGTCCGTGAAAACTATCGGGTTCACACGGATTAGGGAAGACATAGGTTCAACCCATCAGGGCATCTTAGGGACATATACCACAATCTTTAAGAGTAAATAACACTAGCTCAAAAGCAGAGCATGGTTGACAAAAGGAGAGGATACAATTTACCAAAGGCATTATGTATCTGGGAAAAAAACTTCATGAGGTTCTTTGAATATGAAGGACACCGTCGGAGATAAACCAATAATGGATCCGGCGATCCACAACGGAGCTGATGTGGGTATCGGTACTCAATCAGTGGAAGAAAGAATGCAAGGGCTTCGGATTATAGAACATCTGAATAATTTGATGCTTAGATAACAAAGGAATTATGATTTCCAATACGATAGATTAGAAGCATATGCTCTGATCAAGGATGGATAAAGTTGAATAGACCAGGGGCACAATCGACGGCAATTAGATTGGTCGAGAACCAGATCATGTTCAAAATGATGCCTAAGTCGGAAGGATGAATTCTAGGATTCAACTGATGATTGCGTGCATTCACACACATGTTGAATGAATAGGGTAAGGACGACAATCGCAAAGGATTTTAAGGAGTATTGATGGACATATGGAATTAACCATAATGCAAGTAGGTAAAGAAGAACAAGAGCAATAGGCTACTAAGGACTTTCGAAAGATCAGATAGTATTTCCATGTGTTTTGGAAAGCATATGAACAACTGGGGATGAACGGACCCCGATTAAGTGAATTATCTGTAGTGCAAAATGAAGCCACAAAGAAGAAGGCACAAAGGATTCTCGGAACAACGGAGAGTACTAGGGGCATCTTGTAATAACAGGAGCAACTGAGTATGAAGGTACAAGTGGCAAGGATGTTACTTACGGGGATTATCGATGGTCAGGAACTGCAAGGCAGTGGGCACAGGGTCTCAAGAAACATCGAGTAGTATCTGTAGAATCTTCTGGTGAAGCAAGCGATCATCGGTAATGTCGGGGCTCTCCGGGAGGAAGTGGGTACGAGAACCTAATATCAGAGTTAGTAAAATGTTTAACCCGAATAAACGAGAGATCAGAGTACCAGAGTATAGACGAGGAATAAAAGGTCCTAATACCACCCAATGGCGACGTGGGCCCGTAAGACACACAACCATGTTAGTAAAAGTTTTTGTAGTGACTAGACTCGACTTCGGCCAAGGAGTTGGAAAGGGGGCTACCTACAGGCAGTCGGCTCTGATACCAACTTGTGACGCCCTCGATTCAATCATACACTAATCATACATGCAAATATGTACGATCAAGATCAAGGACTCACGGGAAGATATCACAACACAACTCTAGACACAAATTAAAATAATACAAGCTTTATATTACAAGCCAGGGGCCTCGAGGGCTCGAATACATAAGCTTGAAAACACGGAAGTCAGTGGAAGCAACAATATCTGAGTATAGACATAAGTTAGACAAGTTTGCCTTAAGAAGGCTAGCACAAAAGCATCTACGATCGAAGAGGCAAGGCCTCCTGCCTGGGAGCCTCCTAACTACTCTTGGTCGTCGCCGGTCTCCACGTAGTAGTAGGCATCGGCGGTGGCATCTGGCTCCTAGGCTCCGACATCTGGTTGCATCAACCGGAAAGAAGAAGAAAGGGGGAAAAGGGGGAGCAAAGCAACCGTGAGTACTCATCCAAAGTACTCGCAAGCAAGGATCTACACTACATATGCGACATTATCAAAGGAAGGTTGTACATGTGGACTGGGCTACAGAAATGCCAGAATAGAGAGAAGGCCTAGTCCTATCGAAGACTAGCATCTTCTGGAAACCACCATCTTGCAGCAACAGGAGGGAGTAGAGTAGCATAAAGTAAAGTAGTAGTAGTGTTATCAACCTCGGCCGAAGATCCTTTCTCGACTCCTTGCGAGAAAGCAATCCCAAAGCCATACTATCCAGTTATCATCACAATCCAATTCTCATCACCATCCAGTTCTCATCACAAGTATCCAGTTCTAGTTGTATCGATCGGGATACAACTCCAAGTGTCCGTTACCGTAGGACAGGCTATCGATAGATGTTTTCTTCCCTGCAGGGGTGCACCAACTTACCCACCATGCTCGATTAACTCCGGCCGGACACACTTTCCTGGGTCATGCCCGGCCTCGGAAGATCAACACGTCGCAGCCCTACCTAGGCACAACAGAGAGGTCAGCACGCCGGTCTAAATCATATGGCACAGGGGTCTGGGCCCATCGCCCTTTGCACACCTGCACGTTGCGAACGCGGCCGGAAGCATAACTAGCACCCTTAATATAAGAGCAGGCTTACGGTCCAATCCGGCGCGCGCCGCTCAATCGCTGACGTCACGAAGGCTTCGGCTGATACCACGATGTCGAGTGCCCATAACTGTCCCCGCGTAGATGGTTAGTGCGTATAGGCCAGAGGCCCCTCAGATCAAATATCCAAATCGTAGTGGATTAGGAATGCGCGGTAACAAGCAGAGACTCACGATCAATGTGACCCCATCGCCCCGTCTTGAGTACTTGCGGCAAGGGCTAAGAATGCCCAGCCACGCCTCGTAAGCATCTCGTGGGCACCTTCCAGGTCAACCCGACTCCACATCACTCGCTATTAAGCTCGCGCGGGTACCCCTCATGGTCGACCCGTCTTTAGTAACATGGTTCAGTGTAAAGTCACAGTAACCATAGTAACTGTGTGTCTAACACCAAAGGGAAAACCCAAGGAATCACCCCCGGTGAATTCCACTTGATGTTGTCATTGTGACGCCCCCGATTCAATCGTACACTAATCATGCACGCAAATGTGTACGATCAAGATCAGGGACTCATGGGAAGATATCACAACACAACTCTACAAATAAAATAAGTCATACAAGCATCATAATACAAGCCAGGGGCCTCGAGGGCTCAAATACAAGTGCTCGATCATAGACAAGTCAGCGGAAGCAACAAGATCTGAGTACAGACATAAGTTAAACAAGTTTGCCTTAAGAAGGCTAGCACAAACTGGGATACAGATCGAAAGAGGCGCAGGCCTCCTGCCTGGGATCCTCCTAACTACTCCTGGATGGCGTCAGCGGGCTGCACGTAGTAGTAGGCACCTCCGGTGTAGTAGGGGTCATCGTCATCGGTGGCGTCTGGCTCCAGGGCTCCAGCATCTGGTTGCGACAACCAGGTAGAAGGGAAAGGGGAAAAGAGGGAGAAAAGCAACCGTGAGTACTCATCCAAAGTACTCGCAAGCAAGGAGCTACACTACATATGCATGGGTATATGTGTAAGGAGGCCATATCAGTGGACTGAACTGTAGAATGCCAGAATAAGAGGGGGATAGCTAGTCCTATCGAAGACTATGCTTCTGGCAGCCTCCATCTCGCAGCATGTAGAAGAGAGTAGATTGAAGTCCTCCAAGTAGCATCTCCAAGTAGCATCTCCAAATAGCATCTCCAAGTAGCATCTCCAGTAGCATCGCATAGCATAACCCTACCCGGCGATCCTCCCCTCGTCGCCCTGTGCAAAAGCGATCATCGGGTTGTCTGTGGAACTTGGAAGGGTGTGTTTTATTAAGTATCCGGTTCTAGTTGTCATAAGGTCAAGGTACAACTCCAAGTCGTCCTGTTACCGAAGATCACGGCTATTTGAATAGATTAACTTCCCTGCAGGGGTGCACCAACTTACCCAACACGCTTGATCCTATTTGGTCGGACACACTTTCCTGGGTCATGCCCGGCCTCGGAAGATCAACACGTCGCAGCCCCACCTAGGCAAAACAGAGAGGCCAGCACGCCGGTCTAAACCTAAGCGCACAGGGGTCTGGGCCCATCGCCCATAGCACACCTGCACGTTGCGAGGGCGGCCGGAAGTAGACCTAGCCTAGCAGGCGTTCCAGTCCAATCCGGCGCGCGCCGCTCCGTCGCTGACGTCTGAAGTGCTTCGGCTGATACCACGACGCCGGGATACCCATAACTACTCCCACGTAGATGGTTAGTGCGTATAGGCTCGTAGCCAACTCAGATCAAATACCAAGATCTCGTTAAGCGTGTTAAATATCCGCAAACGCCGAACAGGGCCAGGCCCACCTCTCTCCTAGGCGGTCTCAACCTGCCCTGTCGCTCCGCCACAAAGATCCACTCGCGGGTGCTCCACCAGCCGACCCGACTTTAGTCACCATCTGTATAGTATGTATGTATGTAAAGTATATACCCGTGATCACCTCCCGAGTGATCACGGCCCGATAGTATAGCACGGCTGACGGACAAGAATGTAGGGCCACAGATGGATATACTAGCACCCTATACTAAGCATATAGGATTGTAGGTAAAGGTATCAACAGTAGTAACAAGGACAGGCTATGCAGCAGTATAGGATTAACTGAAAGCAGTAACAGGCTACACTACTCTAATGCAGGCAGTATAGAGAAGAGTAGGCGATATCTGGTGATCAAAGGGGGGGGCTTGCCTGGTTGCTCTAGCAAGAGAGAGGGGTCGTCAACTCCGTAGTCGAACTGGTCAGCAGCAGCGTCGGTCTCATAGTCTACCGGAGAGAAGAGGGGGAAGAAATAATGAATACAGAGCAAACAAAGCATCACAAAATATAACCAGGCAATACGCGGTGTTCGGTGTGCCCTAACGCGGTAGTAGGTGATACCGGTGAAGGGGGGGAAAACATCCGGGAAAGTATTCCCGGTGTTTCGTGTTTTCTGACAGATGAACCGGAGGGGGAAATTTGTGGGTTTGATATGTTAGGGGTGTGTGGTGGACGAACGGGCTACGTATCCGGGTTCGTCTCGTCGTTCTGAGCAACTTTCATGTTGAAAATATTTTAATCCGAGTTACGGATTAAAAGATATGATTTTCTAAAGATTTTATTAATTTTTGGAATTTAATTAATTATTTAATTAATTCGAAAATGGATTTATGACATCAGCATGATGTCATGCTGACGTCAGCAGTCAACGTTGACCGTTGACCTGGTCAACCTGACATGTGGGTCCAGGGGGACCCACCTGTCAACCTCTAATTAGGTTAATTAGGGTTTAGGTTAATCTAATTACAGTTTAATTAAACTTAACTAGTTAATTAAATTAATTAAACCGGATTAATTAACTTAATTAATTACTTAATTAATTAATTTATTAATAATTAATTTTATTAAATCATTTTTATTTTTATTAATTATTTTTTTAATTCCTTTTTTTAAGGGGGGTGGGGCCCGTTTGTCTGTGGCACAGAGGCCTAGCGGGCGGGGCGCTAGCGGGTGGAGTCGGCGCGGGCGTCGGGCGCCAGCCCGAATGGGCGCACGGGCGTTATCGGGTGCGGGCGCCGCGCACCCGCACGGAGGCGACGGAGGGCGCCAGCGGGGTCGTGCCCACGATGCGTCCAGGGGAGGGCGTGTGGGCGTGCGGGGAGGGGAACCACGGCAGCGGCTCGCCGGAGTTGCGTTCCGGTGACCACTTGGTCACCCACGAGCATCAGAAGGACGAGCGCGTTGGCGCGCATCGAGTTGGGCTAGTGGTTGGTGCTGGAGGTGGCCGAAAACAAGGCCGGTGACGAGGTTCGGCGGCGGCGGGCGTGCAGCAGCAAGGGGGAGCGGGGACCGTCCATGGCCGGGCTTGGTCAGAGGGGCGTGGGCGCGAGCGCGCGCTGTCGGCCACGGTCGGGCGCGGCCAAGCGCGGTCCAGGGCGTGCGGGAGCTCGACGGTGGTCCCGTGCGGAGGCAGGTGGCCGCGGGCGGCTCCGGGGTGGGGTCGGGCGCATCCACGATGCGACGAGCGCAACGGTCGATGGCAGCGGGCGGGAGTCGCGGTGCGCGGCAGCGTGCGCGTGCGGAACGGCGCGGCGAGCGCAGGACGAGGACGCGAGGCGTGCGCGCGTGCGCGTCGAAGATAGGGGAGGAGAGGGGGAAGCTCACGGGGCGGAGTAGGGACGGGGCAACGTGCTCGGTGGAGGTCGGGGAGGTCGACGGGGACGAGCGGCGGAGAGGAGCAGTCCGGTGGGGAAGGGGAAGCAGGCCGGCGAGGGAGCTCCGGTCGCCGGCGCGTCTAGGCGGCGACAGGCGCGCGAGGGAGAAGGGCGAGGGGATCGGGATTCCCCGATCCAGATCTAGCGGGGGGGAGGAGTGGTGCGAGTAGGGGGGGGGGGTGGGGGTAAGTTAGGGTTTGGGTTTCGTCCCTGGTGGGGGGTTATGGAGGGGAGGTAGCGGGGCGGTTGGGCCGGCCCGTTCGGGCGGCGGAGGCCAGCTGGGCCACTTGGCCCAGCGGGGGGGGGGGTCTGTTATTTTTGTTTTGTTTTGGTTTTGTTTCTTTTTATTTATTTTCCGTTTTGTTTTACTCAATTTAAAATATTTATGCATTTTCTAAAAATGTGTTTACTTCACCATAATTATCTATGCAATATTTGACACGGTCCGAACATTTTTGTTTTAAAGTTTGAAAACTTTGTTTGTTTGCCAAAAATTCAAGTTTGAATTCGAATCGTTTTCGAACTAATGCGAGATTAGCCACAGTAATCAAGGTGACGTGGCATCATTAGCGAAGGATTACTGTAGCGTAACTATCCGGGCGTCACAATTCTCCTCCACTACAAGAAATCTCGTCCCGAGATTTAAGAGGGGGACTAGGGGGAAATGTCTGGTTACGAAATCCTAACGAATCTTCTCGTCTTTGGTTGCTCTTCTTGAAGAGATCAATCCATTACACTGAGGTCTTCATTCCTCTGCTTCAGGTCATCAGGATGAAGTCGGCATCCTTTCTTCGGGATCTTCATCGTATTTAAGAATAGGTAACGGGGCAGATCAGCAACGACAGAATGCTATAAGGGTAATAATCTGGGATTAACCCATGAATGAGCATATGAGTACCTCTCGAGTTGAACAAAATAAAACACATCGAGAGTAAAGTTGGAAGGTACAATAAGAAGTTTCAAGCAGCCAGTCAATCGTTCATTGCCTAGGCAGAAGGTGAAAAGGGGTTTCAAGCAACGGAATAATTATTGTGTCCGATGCCAGAATTGACGATCTCATTGGAAGGTGGCTCATGAATTACATACGAGTCCACGCGGGAGGAATAACTTTGGGAACAGGGGGTGTACAGGAGAGTCAGGTTTCGATCCTGTGGAACTGTGGGTTATGGGCCCACCATGTGGGTTAAAGGTAGAAAGGGCGGAGACGTCTTGCGTGATCATGCAAGCAAGGTATGTCAGAGGATAGCCTATCAGTTATGTCGGCAACAACATCAGTAACAAGGACGAGGGACGAAGAGAACCATTTTCCTGCTCGTTGAACGAGGCGGACCAGTAGGCAAAGTTCTCGTCCATCGGTGGTTACCGAAATGTCACCAACAAAAGTAACAGGATCTCACTGGCAGAGTTGTACACCGAGGTGTTTACATAAGCAGGAGAATATTACTGCTCAGATCACAAGAAAGGTTAAACCAAACAATGGAAAGGAAGATATGATTATCAGATTTAACCAGATCAATGGAAAGGAAAAAAATGTGTTTAAACACATATTCCAGGGGTATATCCTTCCCAAGGACAAGCAGATGATATCCATGACAGGATGGAAGGTAGAAAACCATTTGGGTAATGGGAGGAAAATTTCATGACATTACCCATACAACGGTGTTTGGATAATTGATAAAGAGAATTTAGCATTGTGCTTCAAATATTCTTGGTGATGAACGGAGTACCACAGACATGCTTCAGGTAGCAATGATATGGTGTTTCAATCAAGGGCCAGACTTCGGATACACCAATGATCCATCAGGAGTAACTTATAAAATAAGTCCTACAATTTCCTCCAGGATGAATGGATAACCTTGCTGAAAAGGAATCTATAATGATAGGTCCTCCAGCCAGGGGGGGTGTGCTAGGCATGACATCATGTTACCGGGTCATCAAAGGACAAACAACATAACTCCTGGAAAGTTGTCCCAACCATCATATCTGACCGAGATTCAGATCCAATTGGTGTCATGATGCCTCAGACTCAGGATGTCCGAGAAGAAAAGGCGCAACACAAATCGTTGAAATGGCATTGCAAGATTCTCGGAAAATGAACTATGGGAGCGGGTTCCTGAAACAATAGTTCATCATTAAACCAAGGAGAGGTGAGGAGGTGGCTGATTGACTCAGCGACAATTCATTGAGATTTTCAAAAGATGGATTTCCACAATAATGTGAACAAGAAGATGACATTTGTCAGATCAAATGGTATAATGATGTATGCTCGAGGAAAACATACACAATTAAACATTGGTTGAAAGGTGCACCCGAAATATGGGTTTGGGTTGCACGACCAATGTCAGAATGGTGATTCAATAGTCAATAGCCTAAGAATGAACTTTCGACCATTAACTTCAAAAAAATAGGGTTGCTAGAAGGAAAGAATCCAAACAACACCGTTCACTTGTTGGAATTAACACGGGGACCAAGAAAGAATGGTGATGGTGAGAAGTATTTCTATGTCAAGAATTCTCAAGAGGTGGAACAAATCTCAGAACATTCTTGACATAAAGGATGGTAATACTCCAAGGTAAAGAAGAACAATGCCGGATAGCAAGGAACTCAAGGTATAACACCAAACATGAACAAGCTTGTCTTGGTGGGAAGGCAATAAAGTGGTCAATGATAATACAATTCATCGAGGGCAAGGATGGTATTTCTCATCATGAATTCAATTGATATCCTGGATGAGCTCAGAATGTTGGTGATCACGACACCTTTGTCGCGAGAGTTCATGAAGATGTAATCGATCGGCGACGACATCAAGTCAAAGTAATGATGAAGTGAAAGGTTATTGGAACCAAGGGTACGACACAAACTCGAAACCAAGCTTGTTGTTCAAGGCGAAATGATATGACGATGAGGATCGACGTAAGGTTAGTTCATCGTCGAAAATTGTGCTCCGAGAAGAAGGACCGGGTAGCACAGTTAAAATCATCATGACAATGATATAGCCAAACAGGCTAGGAATGGCGTGATCGGGTACAAACTCGTACTTATAGTAGCTTACCGAAGAGTTGTTGAACCGTAGTGCGGACTCGGTTCAGTTATTGGTGTCTTTGAGTGTTTAATAACTCAAAGCTTTTGAAAAATTGGAATCAGTGGGAATGTAGCACTTGATGATGAACTCATAAGAAGTTATGCAGTTCCATGATAATCTCGAGATACCAGGGGGTAATACTCGACAGAAGATCAAAGTAAAGGTTGGACTGGTGTATTGATCCATAGAAGACAATTGTTTAACTTGTCCGAGAAATGGAATCAAAGAAGAACAATCATGGTCGGAACCACGGTTGCAAAAGGCCAGATCCCTGATATAAGAAGAACTTATACCAAAGGAATAATTAATTTAAGAGAAGCTCTAATGATAAGATCTACATCGTGTCCATGGGCATGAACACAAGTTCAAGGTCGACTCCCACTTCTCCAATGCATAACCTTTCATTCACTTCTCATGTTCGATGAAGTTGCAGTGTTGAAATTTTAGCTGGCGAAGCACCAGAAGAGTATTATTCGTGAAAACTTTTGGGTTCACACGGTTTAGAGAAGGCATATGTTCAACCCATAGGGGCTTCTTAGAAACATATACCACAAGTTTCAAGAGTAAATAACACAAGCCCGAAAGCAGAGCATGGTTGGCTAAGCAGAGGATACAACTTAACACAGACATTATGTATCAGAGAAAAAACTCACAAGATGATTAATTATGAAGGACAATGTCGGATGAAATCCAACAATGGATCGGGCGATCCACAACGGAGCTGATGTGAGTATCGATACTCAATCAGAGGGAGAAAGAATGCACGGGCATCAGATTATAGAACATCTGAATAATTTGATGCTTAGATAACAAAGGAATTATGATTTCCAAAACAAGGGATCAGAAGCAGACATTCTGATCAAGGATGGATCAATTGAATATACCAGAGGCACAATCGACGACAGATAGTTTGGTCGAGAACCAGCTCAGTCTGAGCCAGAAAGATAATTTAAAAGGATCAACTGATGATTGCGTGCATTCGCACGTATTGAATCAACGGACTCAAAAATGATGGTGACAAAGGATGCCAATATGATTACTATACTTATGGGATTAATCATAATGAAAGCAAACAAGAAATTCCAGAGCAATAGGTTGCTGAGGATTTTCAGAATATCGAATGGTATTTCGAGGACTTTTGTGTAACACATGAACAACTGGGGGATGAGCGGATACTCGATAAGTGCGAGAATTAACCGTAGGGGTATTCAGGTGACAAAGAACAACAAGGCAGTAAGCTCAAAGGATTATCAAAACAACGATGAGTTTTTCAGGGTATCTTGTAATACCAAGACCAACTGGGGATGAAGGTAAGAATAACAACTGCAAGTAGTTATCCATAAGGGTTTACGGTGGAAGGGGAATTGCAAACACGATGAACACAAGTTCTCGAGTTAACAGCGGAGGGCATTTTCAGGGTATTCTGGTGCAGCAGACGATCATCAGTAATAAGGGGCTCTCCGGGTGAAAGTGATAACGAGATCCTAAATGTTAGATTTAGTAAAATTCATTTAACCCGAATAAAAGAGAGCTCAGAGTCCCAGAGTAAAGGTCGAGGAGTAAAAGATCCTAGTACCACCCGATGGCGACGTGGGCCCGTAAGGCTCACAGCCAAGTTAGTAAAAGTTTTTGTAATGTCTAGACTCGACTTCGGCCAAGGAGTGTGGAAGGGGGATTCCTACAGGCAGCTGGCTCTGATACCAACTTGTGACGCCCCCGATTCAATCGTACACTAATCATGCACGCAAACGTGTACGATCAAGATCAGGGACTCACGGGAAGATATCACAACACAACTCTACAAATAAAATAAGTCATACAAGCATCATAATACAAGCCAGGGGCCTCGAGGGCTCGAATACAAGTGCTCGATCATAGACAAGTCAGCAGAAGCAACAAGACCTGAGTACAGACATAAGTTAAACAAGTTTGCCTTAAGAAGGCTAGCACAAACTGGGATACAGATCGAAAGAGGCGCAGGCCTCCTGCCTGGGATCCTCATAACTACTCCTGGACGGCGTCAGCGGGCTGCACGTAGTAGTAGGCACCTCCGGTGTAGTAGGGGTCGTCGTCATCGGTGGCGTCTGGCTCCAGGGCTCCAGCATCTGGTTGCGACAACCAGGTAGAAGGGAAAGGGGAAAAGAGGGAGAAAAGCAACCGTGAGTACTCATCCAAAGTACTCGCAAGCAAGGAGCTACACTACATATGCATGGGTATATGTGTAAGGAGGCCATATCAGTGGACTGAACTGCAGAATGCCAGAATAAGAGGGGGATAGCTAGTCCTATCGAAGACTACGCTTCTGGCAGCCTCCGTCTCGCAGCATGTAGAAGAGAGTAGATTGAAGTCCTCCAAGTAGCATCTCCAAGTAGCATCTCCAAATAGCATCTCCAAGTAGCATCTCCAGTAGCATCGCATAGCATAACCCTACCCGGCGATCCTCCCCTCGTCGCCCTGTGGAAAAGCGATCACCGGGTTGTCTGTGGAACTTGGAAGGGTGTGTTTTATTAAGTATCCGGTTCTAGTTGTCATAAGGTCAAGGTACAACTCCAAGTCGTCCTGTTACCGAAGATCACGACTATTCGAATAGATTAACTTCCCTGCAGGGGTGCACCAACTTACCCAACATGCTTGATCCCATTTGGCCGGACACACTTTCCTGGGTCATGCCCGGCCTCGGAAGATCAACACGTCGCAGCCCCACCTAGGCAAAACAGAGAGGCCAGCACGTCGGTCTAAACCTAAGCGCACAGGGGTCTGGGCCCATCGCCCATAGCACACCTGCACGTTGCGAGGGCGGCCGGAAGCAGACCTAGCCTAGCTAGCGGGTGGAGTCGGCGCGGGCGTCGGGCGCCAGCCCGAATGGGCGCACGGGCGTTATCGGGTGCGGGCGCCGCGCACCCTCACAGAGGCGACGAAGGGCGCCAGCGGGGTCATGCCCACGATGCGTCCAGGGGAGGGCGTGTGGGCGTGCGGGGAGGGGAACCACGGCAGCGGCTCGCCGGAGTTGCGTTCCGGTGACCACTTGGTCACCCACGAGCATTAGAAGGACAAGCGCGTTGGCGCGCATCGAGTTGGGCTAGTGGTTGGTGCTGGAGGTGGCCGAAAACAAGGCCGGTGACGAGGTTCGGCGGCGGCGGGCGTGCAGCAGCAAGGGGGAGCGGGGACCGTCCATGGCCGGGCTTGGTCAGAGGGGCGTGGGCGCGAGCGCGCGCTGTCGGCCACGGTCGGGCGCGGCCAAGCGCGGTCCAGGGCATGCGGGAGCTCGATGGTGGTCCCGTGCGGAGGCAGGTGGCCGCGGGCGGCTCCGGGGTGGGGTCGGGCGCATCCACGATGCGACGAGCGCAACGGTCGATGGCAGCGGGCGGGAGTCACGGTGCGCGGCAGCGTGCGCGTGCGGAACGGCGCGGTGAGCGCACGACGAGGACGCGAGGCGTGCGCGCGTGCGCGTCGAAGACAGGGGAGGAGAGGGGGAAGCTCACGGAGCGGAGTAGGGACGGGGCAACGTGCTCGGTGGAGGTCGGGGAGGTCGACGGGGACAAGCGGCGGAGAGGAGCAGTCCGGTGGGGAAGGGGAAGCAGGCCGGCGAGGGAGCTCCGGTCGCCGGCGCGTCTAGGCGGCGACGGGCACGCGAGGGAGAAGGGCGAGGGGATCGGGATTCCCCGATCCAGATCTAGCGGGGGGGAGGAGTGGTGCGAGTAGGGGGGGGGGTGGGGGTAAGTTAGGATTTGGGTTTCCTCCCTGGTGGGGGGTTATGGAGGGGAGGTAGCGGGGCGGTTGGGCCGGCCCGTTCGGGCGGCAGAGGCCAGCTGGGCCACTTGGCCCAGCGGGGGGGGGGGCTCTGTTATTTTTGTTTTGTTTTGGTTTTGTTTCTTTTTATTTATTTTCCTTTTTGTTTTACTCAATTTAAAATATTTATGCATTTTCTAAAAATGTGTTTACTTCACCATAATTATCTATGCAATATTTGACACGGTCCAAACATTTTTGTTTTAAAGTTTGAAAACTTTGTTTGTTTGCCAAAAATTCAAGTTTGAATTCGAATCGTTTTCGAACTAATGCGAGATTAGCCACAGTAATCAAGGTGACGTGGCATCATTAGCGAAGCGTAACTATCCGGGCGTCACAGTCATCAAGGTGAACGTAAGAGGATCCACCCTCGAGGTTCACGTTTGATGGGTTGCACGACAGAGCCGTAACGGAAGTGGTTAAGGAGGAAATCACCCTCGATGACCTCGACCGTATAGCTACACTATGGAGATCTCATCAGGAGTGATGTAAGAGGTTTCACCCTCGGCACTCGATGGTAACTCTGCAGAGTCGTACAACTAGGGGGGTGATGTGCGGTTTCGGGGCCTGGACGTCGATCACGTTGATCGAGTCATCGAACATAAAGCGGGGCAACTAGGACAAGGTGGGGTCACTGATGGATCACTAACCATCCTATACTAAGAAGTTTAGGATAAGCAGGTAAGGTATGAAAGCAGGTAACAACAACAGGCTATGCATCAGAGTAGGATCATACAGAAAACAGTAGCAGTTCTAATGCAAGCATGAGAGGGAAAGAAACAGGCGATATCGAAATGCTCAAGGGGGGTTTGCTTGCCTGGTTGCTCTGGCAAGGAGGGGTCGTCGTCGACGTAGTCGATCACAAGGGAAGCATCCGTCTCGGGGTCTACCGGAGAGAAGAAGGAGAAGAAACAGTAAATATAAAGCAAACATAGCACCACAAAGCATAACATGGCAATAAGATGTGCCGGGTGTGACCTAACGTGGTAGGAGGTGATACCGGCGAAGGGGGGGGGACATCCGGGAAAGTATCCCCGGTGTTTCGCGTTTTCGGACAGATGAACCGGAGGGGAAAAGTTGCGTGTACGCTATGCTAGGGATGCGTGGCGGACGAACGGGCTGCGTATCCGGGTCCGTCTCGTCGTTCTGAGCAACTTTCATGTACAAAGTTTTTCCATCCGAACTTCGGTTTGTTTTATAATGATTTTTCAAAGCTTAATTGAATTCTTGGGATTATTATATTTAGCTTAAACCGAATTGGCTAAGTTAATTTTGACTAGTCAAAGGGCAGGTGTGCCCCACATGTCATAGACTATTTACCTAAACAATTAAACAAATCTAACTTATTTAAAAGGGCCTTCATGTCATCTACTACTAGACTAACTTAACACTAATTAAACCTAGTAGTACTAATCTAAGCTAGGGCCGGCCACTAATGGGCATAGCCCAACCGGCCACACGCATGATGCACACATACACACACAGGAGCACACGGCCATGGCCAACTGTACGCACACACACTATGCAGAACACACACTCACCCACACATAGCTCTGTTTTCTGCTAACAAAAGATAGCATTTTACGATTTTCATACGAATTAATCCATGCATCAACTGGAATCGGTACAATGGAAACATTTGAGCCTTGACAAGTCTACTACCTAATCATATTATTTTTACAAATATTAACAACTATTTAAACGCTGATTAGGGGCTGTTTAGGGGCTTAGTCAACGTAGAAATTGCAAAGCTAACTAGCAGCAGCTACAGTAGCAAGCAGTGCAGCGCGCAGTAGCAGGTACGCAGAGGAGCAAACAGCGGCCAAGTAGTGAGCAGCAGCGCAACTAGCAGCGAGGGGCAGGGGCGCGGGGCTGCACGGGCGGACGTCCGCGCGCGAGGAGCAGGCGGGCGTAGCCATGGGCAGGAGCAGGCGGCAGTTGGAGGCGAGGCCAGGGGCGGCCATGGCGCTCGGGCGTCGATGGAACCGGCGAAGCTGGGCACGGCAAAGCCCGCGGAGGAGCGCGTTGGGTCCCTGGGCTTGTACGCCAGCTAAAGGCAGTGGGGCTGGACCAAATGGTCGCCGGCATGGGGCCGACGACGAGGTTAGCGGCGGAGGCGTTCGGCCAACGATGGCGGCAGGGCTATGAGCTACGAGAGACGGCGCTAAGGGAGGGAAGAGAAGCGGAAGCTCACCGTGGAGCTCAATAAAGGCTCCTTGAGCGGTTTAGGAGCGCAGGGAGACGAGATCGATGGCGGGAGGCGCACGGCGGCCGACGGGGAAGAGAGCTTGGATCCAGCGATGTGGGGGCGCCCGGCTTGAACTGGTGGTCGTAGTCGATGCAGAGGGGAGCTGCGGAGCTCGTGGACGCCTTCCCATGTCGCGGTGTTGACGGAGAGCACGCCGGCGAGGTGGCCAGGGCAATGGCAGCGCTCGGGCGAGGCAGAGAGGAAGATGGGGCGCGAGGGTGTGGGAGAGAGAGCGAGGGAGGGGCGCGTTACGGTAAGCGGGGGGCGCCAGGGTCTTGTAGGGGGTGGTTCGCCGGTGGATGGTCGCCACGGCGCCGACCGGTGCCGTGGCGGGCATCGGTGGCAGCCACGGCTGCAGTGAACAGGGGAAGGGGGAAACAGGGGCGTGCTGGGCCGGCCTAGTGGCCAGTTGGGCCAAGGCCCGGGGGAGGAGGGGGAAGGCTTTTCCTCTTAAAAAAACAAATTGTTTCTATTACCTTTCCCTGTTTTGCATCTAGTTGGGACATCAAATGATTTTTGCTTTCAACAAAACTTGGCACATAAATTTTAACACAATAACTTGAGATGGCACCAAAAAGTTTGGGGTCCAAAGGAGTTGTGTAACCATTTTTAGAAATAGAAAAGGCCAATTTAATTGCTGTGGGACCACTAAACAATTTTCTAGGGGCACTTTGGGAATCCAAAAGAGGTTGGTTCCAACATGCAAAATACCAGGGATTATTTGCCACACTTTGAACATTTTAGTTTTCATGTTTGGCAAATTTGAATTTTTGACTTTGAATTTGAGTTTGAACATGAACAGTGATTTGGATCAAGTGAGGATTAGCAATAGTAATGTGATGACATGGCACCATTAGCAGAGGTTTACTGTAGCTCAATTATCCGGACGTCACAGCGGCCACTGTTGATGATGGCGTCGCCTGGGGAGGTGCTAGCAAGTAGCGTTCCTTAGGGTTAGCACCTTTTGTTCCCTGCAAGGAATTAAAGCAACACCCCGTGGGGGTATGTAAGGCGTCTGCCGTGCTTTTGTAATTACTATATCCTTAATATGAATTAGCATGAGGTGTTCGTTCTGTTCCGGCTAAGCTCCCCCTTTCTATCGTCACGAGGACTTGGCGCTCTACGCTGACAGGTCCCAGTCCCCACGCAAGCTTCAGCCGTCGCTGGTATGCCAGGTTGCGATGCCGTGGTCAAGGCCAGGAGGTGAGCGGCCCGAGGTCCGGTAAGAGCCCCCGAGTCGCGATGCTCGGGAGGTCCCCTTTAGTGCTCAAGCAATCCTTGCTGGGCGAGAAAGGAAGGTCGCGTCACTGTGACAGAGTTGCACTGGGCGGGGATTTAGCGCTGCATTGGTCTAGCTTTTGTGACAGCGCGACTTATCTTGTGTGTCTGACGTAGTTACTCGGAGAGACGTCTGACCCGAGAGGCGATGGTCGAGGTGCTGCTGGGCTAGGCCCTCGCGAGCTTCTTCCCACTCCCCCGCACTTTCCTTAACGCTCTACGTCCTCAGGTCCCGGCCCTCGAGCGAGCTCAGCCGCCGCTGGTATGACAGGTCGCGACGCCGTGGGTCAAGGCCAGGGGTGAGGGCTGGAGATCCAGTAGGAGCCCATGAGTCACGATTCTCAGGTACCCCCCTTTTAACATGCAAGCGGTCCGTGCCGAAGAGAGGGAGAGAGAGCTCACGATGCCCCCAACGTTTCTCTTGGAGTAGGTCCTGCACACCAATCATGAGGAGAAACAAGGCCTGTCGTTATGGTCGCCAGCCAACCTATGGTCACTCCGAGGGAGCAGTCAGGGCACTAAGGGCCTGGTGAGGTGGCGCCGTGCGGGGCTGCCGCGGCCAGAGATCGACCACTCAGGTTTATCAACGCTGCAGGGATGGACCCGTGCGCACGCGCTGTGCCAGAGCGAGCGGCTCTTCAAATAGGCGTCAATCGAGTAGGTGCTTAGGTCAGGTATGTTAAGCACATAGGAGGAAATCCAATTTCAAGCAAGCGCAGGTAGAAGAAACCGTTGTTGGGTCGGGCCCGAGCGGCATGGGGATGATGCAGCCAGAGGGGCGCCCCCAACAGGGTAAGTAAAGAGCATAACCAAAATGGATAGATGCCGCTGGGACGGACCCACGCGGCCTGGGAATGGTGCAGCCCTGTGGGCGCTCCCAGCTGAAAGTAGAACTCTGAAAGATGTCACCTAGTGCTGTTGAACACGAAGTGACGCTGAGGAAGTGAGCGATGTGCGGTGAAGACGTCGGCCCTCATGAGCCCCCAGGCCCAGGGGCCTCGGGAGGCTCCGGTGGCACGTGCAGGTCTTCGGGGATCATCGCCACCTCCGCCAGTACCGCGTGATGCCTGACCTCCTGAGCCTCCAGAATGCTCCTCAACAGGCGCTAATGTGCGGCAACCGCACTTGGCAGGCCGAAGGGCATGCGAACGTAGCTGTGGGGTGGTCCCACGCAGCGCCCTATGGCTGAAGGCCATAGGTGCTCCTGGGACGCAGCTCGGTTGAGCCCTGGTACGTCGACACAGACGCACAGTCCTCCATTCTCGCCTTGATGCGGGGCCACGGCAGGTAAGCGGCGGCTGCCGCGCATGACTCCGGACTCTTGTAGCTCTTGGGTATTCCTTGCGATGAACTCCTGAGGGTTTTGTCTCCTTTGACTTGTACCTTTCTAAGGGAAGCGTGCCTGAAAGCACCCCTCCAAGTGGTGCCTGAGCGCCTCCCTCGCGACCTTGGCAAGGTCGGTAGCTCTCCAAGAGAGAGCCCCCGAGCCCTGCCCGAGGAGGGCGCTGGGCGCGCCTTCCTATGCGCGAGAGGGCGGCGCTCCCTGATCGGGCGCGAATCCTGACGCAGTACCTCCAGAGGTGCCTTCTTCCTTGTGGCTCTAGCCAGGTGAGGTCTTCTTCTTCTTGAGGGTCGCCTCGGGAGGCCCCCCGCTTCTGCGATCTGGGTCTTCGATTGCTGCGGCTTGGAACACACGCTCGAGCGAGCACACTGCATCCCTTTCTTCACAGGGTACGGTGATGACTCCACCGCTTCCTGGCATCTTGAGGACATTGTAACCATGGTGAGTCACTGCCATAAACTTGGCTAGGGCTGGGTTCCCGAGGATGGCGTTGTACGGCAAGCGGATGTGAGCGACGTCGAAGTCGATGAGCTCGTTGCGGTAGTTGTTGCGTTGCGCAAAGGTAACCGGAAGGCGAACCTGCCCAACTGGAACAGTGGAACCATCGGTGACTCCTGAGAAAGGCTTGGTTGGCTGAAGCTGGTCGTATGGCACTTGGAGATTGTCGAACGTCTTGACGGACAGGACGTTGAGTCCTGCCCTACCATCGATGAGGGTCCTGGTGACCTGCACGTTGCTGATGACTGGGGAGCAAAGCATCAGGAGGAGTCCGTCCGTTGCCGCACACTTGAGCTGGTCTGCGGAACTGAATGTGATCGCGCACGAAGACCACCTGAGAGGGCGCGTGGCCTCAAGCTTGGGAAGGACTGCATTCACCCCGCGAGCAAACTGCTTGAAGATGCGCTGTGAGGCTGGGGCCTGGGCGCCGCCCAAGATGCAAGCAATTGCATGTGGCTCTTGGAAGCCCCCAGCCCCATCGTCTTGGTGTTGGTCTTTGTTCCTCCTTGGTGGAGGCGGCAGAGGAGGGAGGCCTGCATTGCCGTGGGGACGGTCCTCACGAGGCTCGTCCCTCCCGCCTCCCTCGC
The DNA here is from genome assembly GCF_018294505.1 of Triticum aestivum. NCBI lineage: Eukaryota > Viridiplantae > Streptophyta > Magnoliopsida > Poales > Poaceae > Triticum > Triticum aestivum. Next base: position 228,842,967 of record NC_057797.1, read on the forward strand.
GAGGCTGGTCCTGCCAGTGGTCCTCGCGAGGGCGGTCATGCCATCCCTGGCGAAGGCCACGGTCTTCCCATCATCCACCGCCTCTTCCTCCTCCTCGGCCATAGCCCCTGTCGTCGCACTCTGGGCATCAGCCGATTTGCCCATCTCACACGGCTCTGAGCTCTTGACATTTGTTGGTGTTGTGGGTGTGGACGTTGTGGTACACGTAGTACCATCTGTCCTCGGATGACTCAGGCTGATCCCTTCCTCGCTTGGTGTCCGGTTCCGCTGCTAGCACGGCAGCCCCCTTGCGCTTCACGTCCTTGGCTTTGAGCTTCTTTTATTCTGGGTCGGATGCCGAGAGCTCGAGGAAGGAGAGGCGCCCTTCCCCAGCCCTGGCGCACTTGGTCGCCAAGTTGAACAGCTCTAGGGATGTGCACTGGTGTTCATGGATTGCTAGCTCTTCCTTCATCTTGACGTCGCGCACGCCGTCGGAGAAGGCTGAGATGATGGCTTCTTCAGTCACCTTGGGGATCTTGAGGCGAGCGTAGTTGAAGCGCTGGATGTACTTCTGCAGGGTTTCTCCTGGCTGTTGCTTGATGCGGCGCAGGTCGCTCACGGCCGGGGGCCAGTCGCGAGTGCCCTGGAAGTTGGCGATGAAGCGGGTGCGCATCTTGCTCCAGGAGGTGATCGTGCCGGGAGCCAGGTTCAGGAGCCAGGTGCGAGCGCCGTCCTTGAGCGCCATGGGGAACCAATTCGCCATGACCTTCTCGTCTCCGTTGGCGGCTACGATGCCCAGCTTGTAGAGCTGCAGGAACTCCGCGGGGTCCGCTGTGCCATCATAGCGGGGAGGAAGGTCAGGCTTGAACTTGCCTGGCCATGTGACGCCGCGCAGCTTCGGGGTGAAGGCGAGGCATCCCGCCGTGGCCACCGGCGCCCTTTGCTGGTGCTGGACTCGTTCTTGCGGGTCACCACGCGCCGCCACTGGGAGCAGCACGGGGTTTTGTCGTGGAGGTGCTAGGGCGCGATCTTGGCGCGGCGGCGCTGGGAGTGCGCGAGCACCTTCCTGGGGACGTGGGATCTCTTGGCAACTCCCTTCTTGCTGTGCAGGCGCCGGACGTGGAGGGTCTCGGCCTGGGGCTGCACGCCTTGGAGCCAAGGCACCTTCTTGGGGAGGAGGCGGCGGAGGCGCCTCCTGATCCTCGCCCCCTGCCCGGGACGGAGGGCGAGGCAACGAGAGGGACCGCAAGGGGCAGCCCCCTGCGGCACTGACGAGCTCGGTGATGCGGGCGAGCCAGTCCTAGTAGAGGTCGTCGACGGGGCGATGGTGCAGGAGCTCCTGCGCCAAGAGCCATGAGGCGTGCGCATCCATGGGTGCGCGACAGGCGTGGGACGACGAGCCATCTGGAGTCAGCGACGTGGTGGCGGTGTGGCCATCCCGCCGCACCGAGGGGTGCTGCGACGGGGAACGACGAGGGGGGCCACCGACGGGCGTCTTCTGGGCGACGCGAGCGGCGTGAGCAGCCCGGCGCTCGGCATGAGCCAGATGAGCGTCAGCCATGGACACGACAGAAGATCACACGCGAACAGCAGAAGGAAGATTCCGGCGCACCCCTACCTGGCGCGCCAAATGTCGGGTTTCGGGTTCCGGCAGACCCTTGAGGTTTGAACACTGGGGTGCGCGCGGAGATCTCCCCCCTACCGATCTACGTCTGATCCTCTCATGCGAACTAAGATGACAAATGATGAACAACACAAGGGGCACGATGTTTATACTGGTTTGGGCCATTGTTGTGGTGTAATACCCTATTCCAGTGCATGGTGTGGTGGATTGCCTCTGGGGCTGATGATGGACAGTACAAGGAAAGAACAGCCTCACAAGAGGTGTTCTTGAGCTGGTGCGATGAACTGCTAGGGTGAGTTCAGTCGCCTCTCTCTCTCTCTGCTATGGTTCTACCAGATTTCCAGCCGTCGTGGTCTCTCTGGGGGTGTCCCCCTACTCTGTGGTGGCTAGCTCTATTTATAGAGGCCCTGGGCCTCTCCCCAAATAATGAGCGGGAAGGGCGCCAACAATTGGCCATTTCGAAGGGGAACGTCTAGTACAAGTTATCCTGGCCAAAGGTGGTCTTCGGCTGCCAAAAGCACTGGCGATGACGCCGTCTTGGGCTCCACGGTGACCTTCGTCCTGCCGTCCGGCTGGTCTTGGTCTCGTTGCACCGGAATGGTAACCTTTGCCTGATGCCTTGGCCTGTGCTTGCCCCCTTTGCACCAAAGGGGAAACAAGGACACTGCGCAGGCTGGCGCCCGTGTGGCGCCTGCCTGGTCTCGATCGTCATGGTTTGCATCATGGGATCATCGCGAGGTACCCCTGCCTTGATCTCTCCGCCTCCTCACGAGCCTGCGTGATGAGGCTGCCTCTAAGGAAGCTTCCTGTCATCCGCCCCGCGAGGTTTGGCCCCTGGCGAGGGTCTTGAGCTTGAGCTGATGAAGATGGGCCGCGTTGGGCCCCCGCATGTGCCACGCCGCAGGCTGCAAGCAGGAAAGTCTGGGGACCCCCGTTCTCAGAACGCCGACAAGGTGCTGGACCATGAATTTCCAGAGCGATTCAAACCCGTAAACATAGAGGTGTACGACGGAACAACAGACCCTGGGGTCTGGATTTAGGACTATATCCTCCATATCCACATGGCTCGAGGAGACGATCTCCATGCCATCAAGTACTTACCCCTCAAGCTCAAAGGGCCAGCTCGGCACTGGCTTAAAAGCCTCCCCGAAAACTCCATTGGAAGCTGGGAAGAGCTCGAATACGCCTTTCGGGCAAATTTTCAAGGGACCTATGTCCGACCACCGGATGCATACGATTTAAGTCATATAACTCAACAGCCTGGAGAGTCGGCCCGAAAGCTTTGGAACAGGTTCCTCACTAAGAAGAACCAAATAGTAGACTGTCCGGACGCCGAAGCCTTAGCAGCTTTCAAGCATAGCGTTCGAGACGAATGGCTCGCCAGACACCTCGGCCAAGAAAAGCCGAGAACAATGGCAGCATTAACAAGCCTCATGACCCGCTTTTGCGCGGGCGAGGACATCTGGTTAGCCCGATGCAGCACCAGCGACCCAAGTACATCCGAAGTCAGGGATGGAAACGGGAAATCACGACGCAGCAAAAACAAGCGCCGGAATAAAGAAGACAGCCCGAAGAGTACAGCGGTAAACGCCGGATTCATAAGCTCTCGGCCAGGTTAGCAAAAGCCGCCCTCGAAAGGCAACAGAGACGAACTGTCTAGCCTAAACAAGATTCTGGACCAAATATCTCAGATCCATAGTACCCCCAACAAACCTACAAATCATACCCATAGAGAATGTTGGGTCTTCAAGCTGTCCGACAAGCTCAATGCCGAACATAAGGGGCAGGATACACCAAGCGAAGACGAGGACGAGCCTCGCAAGCAAAGCACTAGGGAACAAAAGAAATTCCCACCTGAAGTTAAAATAGTCAACGTGTTACACTAATAAAGGGGAGAAACAAAGCGGCACTCCCAGAGACACATGCCCCAGGGCCTATCACCGCGGAATTCTGCCACTGGTTGTCCCAACCGATCACTTTTGACCATCGGGATTACTCAGCAAGTGTCCGGCATGCAGGATGGGCTGCCTTGGTGTTAGACCCAATAATTGACGGACACCACTTCACATGAGTTTTGATGGACGGCGGCAGCAGTTTAAATCTGATATATCAGGACACAGTATGCAACATGGGGATAGACCCAGCAAAAATTTAGCCATAGCAATACTACCTTTAAAGGAGTAACGCCAGGCCCAGAAGCCCATTGCACGGGCTCCCTGCCACTAGAGGTTATATTCGGCTTCCCCGCTAACTTCCGCAGCGAAAAATTAACCTTCCACATCGCTCCGTTCCAAAGCGGCTATCAAGCACTACTCGGACGCGAAGCTTTCGCTCGCTTTAACGCAATACCACATTACGCATCCCTCATGCTTAAGATGCCCGGTCCACACGGCACCATTATAGTAAATGGAAATATTGAGCGCTCCTTGCGCGCAGAAGACCGCGCGGCTGCCTCGGCAGCCGCACACTAAATGGCCTCACTAACTAAAGCATCTGACAGGTCGTTAAGACCACAGACACAATTGGACGAGTCTGATGCAGTTATATGTAATTGATACAGGTTTGATGGCTATACCCCTATTACAATACAAGGGGCTCAACCCGCGCAAACAAGTGGCAATTAGGCTCAACTTTACTCATCTTGAACTATACATATTTTCTTTAGTACAACCTACCTTTTTGTACGACAACTTTTCAACTAAGTTCCTCTCTTTTACAGATGACCATCGTGCTACACCCGTCCATGATACGGCACAACGGAGACACAGGCGCAGACGTGCAGCAGGGACCCATTCCAAGCATTCTTTTTATACTAAGACCCTGCGTAAACCTTTTTTACTGTTTCTTGTTGATACACATCCCCGGATTCTCAGTACAATTGAGAAGGATGCTGACGTATTGGCATGTGGCCACGTCAGAATATTGCGCATACCTGGACACCAGGGGCTTATTACAAAGGGCACTGTCTAGGCCCGGTTTAGACCATAAAGATCGAATACCTTAGGGAGTGTTCGGCGTCGCGAGTTTGGCCTTATATGCATCAGCTCCGAATCATGTCTTTGGTCAAATGTTAGGTTTGCCCGGCTCCTATGTTTTCCTGCCTTACGTTCCACTCTATCGGCTAAGGCGGCACCAGGAGAACTACTGCGATTGTGCCCTGGTTCATCCGGACGAGCACCTCAGTAGAGAAAGCCGAAAACTAACTGTCATGATATAGCGTGAGACTGGTCAACCACTCGATGACCTACCGGAATCTTCGGGATTCCTCCGCCTTAACAAAGGGCCGTTTCGCGGCCAGACATGTACCCACCCCGAATTCGGATGAATGCGGAGCCACCAGGGGCTATATAGTAGCCCCACTGTCAAACTCCTCTGGCTAAGTGAAAGTGTTAAAGCATTATAGTCTGGTTGCCTAGTTCGCTGCACTATCACCTCCTTAATGGACGAAGACGTTGGATCAAGTGTGAACATGCATCTTCTGCGAACACCCCCGCATTATATGCGTGGGGGCTGAAGCCGACGACTGCAATCTTTCAGGTTATATACATATATACATAAATGGCCGCACAGGAGGCATCATAATACTTTCGGGCAAAAGTATAAATACAGCTTTGATAAACTTAATAAAACATTGTTTTTACAATGGGAATACATGTCATTCAAACATAATATTCTTTGAGCACTGGGCCTCTATTGAACGAGCGCCTTCAAGAACTTCTTTAAAATAGTGCTCGGCAGCCACTCGGCCTATCGCCGAGCCCTGCACCGCGATAGTGGTGGCATCCATCTCCGCCCAATATGTTTTGACACGGGCAAGGGCCATCTACGAGCCTTCTATGCACATTGACCTCTTCATCGCATTAATACGTGGCACTGCACCAAGGAACTGCTGCACCAAACTAAAATAGTTGTTCGGCTTTGGCCTTTCCGACCATAGATGATCCACAACAGACCTCATGGCAAGTCCAGACAAACTATTCAGCTTGGCCCATTCGGCAAGCCGATCAGTCAATGGAAGCGGACGCTCTGGAACATTAAAATGTGACCAGAATTGTTGGATTTTGGGTTCCGGCAGACCCTTGAGGTTCGAACACTGGGGTGCGCGTGGAGATTTTGCCTTATACCTACCTGCACCCCTCCGCCTCGCTAAGATCTAAGCAATGGAAATAACAACACGAATGACACAGGGTTTATACTGGTTCGGGCCACCGTTGTGGTGTAATACCCTACTCCAGTGTGTGGTGTGGTGGATTGCCTCTTGGGCTGGGGATGATGAACAATACAAGGAAGAACAGCCTCGCGAGGGTCTGCTCTTGGCTGGGGCGATGAACTGCTAGGAGGAGTTCAGTCACCCTTCTCTCTCTCTCTCTTGCCGATCTGATCTTATCTTGTTGATCTGATCTCTCTCTCTATCCTGATGATCTCTTCTCCTCCCCTTCATCTCCTTTCATCCCCTGGGGGTGGCTAGTCCTTTTTCTCGTCCTTTGTCCCCCCGCCCTCCTTGTTCTGTGGGTGGTTGGTCCTATTTATAGAGGCCCTGGTCCTCTTCCCAAATATCGAGCGGGAAGGGAGCCAACAATGGCGGGCTAATTTGAAGGGGGACAACTAGTACTAGATATCCTGACAAAAGTAGTCTTCGCCTGCACAAAGCTCTGGTGGTGACGCCATCTTGGGCTCCACAATGACCTCCATCTTGCAGTCCTCCTGGTCTTGGTCTTGTTGCACCGAAATGGCAACCTGATGCCTCGGTACTCCGCGGCTGCGCTTGCTCCCTTTGCACCAAAGAGGGAAGGAGGACGCTGTGCAGGCTGGCACCCGCCTGGCGCCTTCGGTCGCCATGGCTTGCGTCATGGGCACCTTGTGAGGTATCCCGCCTTGATCTCTCCACCTCCTCACGAGCCAGCCTGATGAGGCCGTGCCTGAGGAAGCTCCGCGTCGTCCGCCCCGCGAGGCTTGGCCCCTCGCGAGGGTCTTGGGTCTGTGTTGGTGAAGATGGGCCATGCTGGGCCCCCCTTTGAGCCACGCCGCAGGCCGCAGGCAGGCAAGTCTAGGGACCCTCATTCCCAGAACACCGACAGTAGCCCCCGGGCCCAAGGCGCGCCCGGATTTGGCCGTGCAGGGAGGCGGAAGGGCAAGAGCGAAGCGCCGCAGGCCCTAACAGCCCGCGGCCTTGGGCGCCGCGTGGCGGTTGATTGGACGTGGGCGCCTCCACTTCCCCACGGTGCCTCGGCAACTACACGGATTGGACAAGTCCCTGCATGCAAAGCGGGTCATGATTACCTGCGATCGTCGAGGTCGACGGTTTGGCCTTCGCCGGCTATAAGTATGGAACAGTGCGCGCCCTTCCAGTTCACCCCCCCCCTTGCTTCTCCTTCTTCCCGGTCCTTGCTCCGTCTTGCTGCGATGGCTCCGATCCGCCGGTTCTCGACGGCAGAGAAGGGAAAGGCTCCCCGAGAGGAACCTGACCCCCTCCCGCCGAAGAAACGGCTCGTCCCCCGTGGCCCGGACGAGGGGGCCATCAGGTGGTGTCGAGGCCTTGGTGCGAGCGGGCACCGCCGGGGTTCCCGCTTCCCTTGTATGCCCACATCGAGGGCCCTGAAGGAGCTGATGCTGATCGCCATGGGCGGCACCGCCGTTGGCGTCGACGGGTCACGAAGGTGTGGGTCGTCCCTCCTGGGGTCCACACCGAGGGCTCCTCCCGAGAGCTCGTGCTCCACGTCGCCATGCCTCCTCAGTCTTGGATCCGCCTTCCTCCCTTCTTCGCCCCCATCATCCCGCAGGGGGAGCCCCTGGAGCTTTGGCTGCAGCACGCCGGCTGCAGCACCCTCGCGAACGAGGCAGAGGTCATGGTCGTTGCCCGGGGCGAGGTCTTCATGACTCGAGGTTGGAGCGAAATCGCCCGGGTTTGCAGGACAAGAGGCGCCTTCACGATCCACTTGGAGTACGATGGTGCTTCGGTGATGTTCTTCAAGGTCTTCGATGCGAACGGGCGCCAGCTGGAGTGCTGTCTCGGGAGAGGTGGCCGGGACCCGTCTGCGGCGAGGATTGGGCCCGCCGACCACTCCCTTGGCGGCTCCTCAGGCGGTGGAGGCGTCGGAGGTTCCACCGACTCCGGCGAGCTCTTCGCGACTCCGGAGACGAGCGACGACAGCTACGAGCCCCCGAGCCGGCACCGCTCCTGGAGCAGGGCGGGCTCGTCAGGCCGCCGCCGACTCTGATCTGGATGGGGTTGGCGCCGGTGCTTGACGGCCCACTGTTGATGATGGCGTCTTCTGCAGGGGCGCGTGTAGTAAGTGTCCCTTTAGGATCTGTTCCCTCGAGAATCATGGGTCGCTCTCTGGCGTGTCGCCGGGTCCGTGCATCGGCAGGCGCGAGGTTGCTCGGCGAGGTCCTCGCGTGTCCCTCCCCTCTCGCCTTTGCTCCCCTTTCTGGTTCGCGCTCTTGAAGATGTCGCCCCTGGCCTTGGCCCCACGGCGGAGGCCGAGGCGTGTGTCCTGTCTTCTGCAGCACTGACGCGGGTGCTCACCCACATCTACCTTCGCGATCCCGACGCCGACCTCGACGGCCTGCTGGAGCCAGTAAGCGGCGAGCGTGCTGCTGCCGCTGCCGAGGCTGTGAAGGGTCGCGCGGAGGCTCTGCTAGGGAAGGTCTGGGCCTTCAGCACCAAGCCGAAGCAAGGTGCTGCCGACCCCGCCGCTCCATGAGGTGCACCCACTCCGTGACGCTCCACCGCCGACAAGTGACTCCGTTGTGGCTCCTGTCCTGCCTTTAATTCCTGCACATGTATCATGCCTCGGGGAGGCGTTTAAACTTGCGTTTGGCATTGAGATAATAGTGTGGACTGTGATATTTGCTTTTGAATTCCTTGAAATTTGTGCTTTTCCTTCCTACTTGCTTATGTTCTACGTCGACAGAGCCCGACCCCGCGCATACCTCACCTAGCATTAGTCCCGACCGGAAACCAGGACGGGGCCAAGGAGTGAGGGGCTACGTGACAAGTTAGGCTCCTGAGTCGCGATGCTCAGGAGTCCCCCTTGGTGCACGAACAACAAGTAGGGAGGTGTGATGTGGGTGGATCTACCATTCTACGTCTACAGAGCCCGGTCGCGCGCATACCTCACCCAGCGTTAGCCTTTCGGAACTAAGGAGTGAGGGGCTACGTGACCAATTAGGCTCCTGAGTCGCGATGCTCAGGAGTCCCCCTTGACGCTCAAACGGCCTTCGTACCTTGGCTCTGCTCGGGGAGAGACGCGCGACGAACCAGGCCCGGGGGGGAGGGGGGCTTGGCTGGGCGGCGTGCATCTGGGCGTGACCTAGGCGCAGCCCCCGTGCCCAGCCCCCTCGCGCGGCACTCCCGAGGGGAGGCGTTACGATGAGGCTAGACATTGAGCTCTGGGCTCCCTGAGGTTGATGCGGCCCCGGGGCCGCCCTCAGTTGTTTATCACCAGCGCGGAGCATAGCGCTTTCGTATGTGTATGGGCATAGCCGCTCCTCGGCAGTGTCGTCAGCCAGCGCGGAGCATGGTGCTTCCACTGGTATGTGGGAGGGGGCTCCCCTCCGGGAGGAGCCCCCGGGGCATGTAGAGCCCCGCCCTGACACGTGGCTGGCATGGTAGGGCCTGGCGAGGTGTATCTGGGCACCCGTGGGCCAGCGCGGGACTCACGGGGCCCTACCTCTAGGCGGGTTGCGCCTGGCACTGGGCCTTATCTTGTGATGTGTCCCTGCAAATTTGGTTAGATGCCGGCACTCTACGTCCTCGGGTCCCAGCACTCGAGCTGGTCTCAGCAGTCGCTGGTATGCCAGGTCGTGATGCCGTGGACAAGGCCAGAGGGTGAGGGCTGGAGAGCCAGTAAGAGCCCTAAGTCGCGATGCTCAGGTACCCCCCCTTTAACGTGCAAGCGGTCGGCATGGAGAAGAAGAGGTGCCGTGGGCCGGCATCAAATAATAAAGCATGGTGGGTATGACGCATAACCGGAAATAACTGCAAATGAGATACACGCTGCTGGGTCTGGCCTGAGCGACTTGGGGATCGTGTAGCCCGAGGGGCGCCCCCAACAAGGTAAGCTAACAACATGAAATAAAAGGGATACATGCCGCAGGGATGGACCCATGCGGCCTAGGAATAATGCAGCCCTGGGGTGGCGCTCCCAGCTGGAAGTAAAACTCGAAAGATGTCACCTGATGACGTTGAGGACGAAGGGTTGTTGGTGTAGCAGACTCGGTGGGCTGCGGAAGCCGATCCTCACGAGCCCCAGGCCCAGGGGCCTCAGGAGGCTCCGGGGGTGCTCGTGGCTCCCTGCGGGCCATCTCCATCTCCGCCAGGGCTGCAGAACGCCTGGCCTCTTGTGCCTCCATGATGCCCCTCATGAGGCGCTGATGCGTGACAGCCGCGTTCGGCAAGCCGTAAGGCATGCGAACGCAGCTGTGGGGTGGACCTCCGCAGCGCCCCACTCGCGAGGGCCAGAGGCGCTCCAGAGAGGTGACTCAGTTGAGCCCTGGTATGTCGATGCAGACGCGCAGCGCACCATCCTCACCTGGATGGGGGGCCATTGCTGGTAGACGGCGGCCGCCCTTCATGACCCTTGACTCCTGTAGCTCCTGAATGGCCTTGCTGGCGAACTCCTGAGGGTCTGGCTCTCCTTGCCTTACTCCTTCTTGAGGGAAATGTGCTTCAAAGCACGCCTCCATGTGGTGCCCAAGCGCCTCCCTCGTGACCCTAGCTAGGTCGGTGGCCCTCCAGGGGAGAGCCCCCGAGCCCTGCCTAAGGAGGGTGCCGGGCATGCTTTCCTATGCGACGGAAGGAGGTTCCCCCTCGGCAGGCACTGGCCCAGAGGGGCTTGCCTCCTGAGGGGCCGGGCCGGATAATGTCTTCTTCTTCTTGGGGGCCATCTCGGGAAGCCTCCTGCTTCTGCGATCCGGGTCTTCCAGTGACGCGGCATGAAAGGCTCATTCCAGGGAACACACCGCGTCCTTCTCTTCACAGGGCACCGTGATGACTCCGCCACTTCCTGGCATCTTGAGGATGTTGTAGCCGTGGTGAGTTACGGCCATGAACTTGGCCAGTGCCGGGTACCCAAGGATGGCGTTGTACGGCAGGCGAATGTGAGCAACGTCGACGTCGATGTGCTCGGTGTGGTAGTTTTCGCATGCCCCGAAGGTGACAGGGAGGCGGACCTGCCCAATCGGGACCGTGGAGCCGTCGGTGATTCCAGAGAAGGGCTTGGTTGGCTGAAGCTGGCTGTAGGGCACTTGGAGATTGTTGAATGTTTTCACGGACAGGACGTTGAGCCCTGCCCCGCCATCGATGAGGGTCCTGGTGACCACCACGTTGTTGATGATTGGGGAACAAAGCATCGGGAGGACTCCGGCTGTAGCCTCACACCTAAGCTGATCTGCTGAGCTGAACGTGATGGCACACGCCGACCACCTGAGAGGGCGCGTGGCTTCAAGCCTGGGGAGGACTGCATTCACTTCGCGAGCGAACTGCTTGAAGATGCATTGAGAGGCTGGGGCCTGAGCCCCGCCCAGGATGCTGGCGATCGTGCGCGGCTCCTGGAAGCCCCCAGCCCCCTCGTCTTGGTGGCGGTCCTCATTTCTCCTTGGCTGCGGCGGCAGCGGAGGGAGGCCTGCGTTGCCATGCGGGCGATCCTCGCGAGGCTGATCCCTCCAGTCTCCCTCGCAAGGCGGGTCTTGCCAGCGATCCTCGCGAGGTTGATGGCGCCACCCTTGGCGCGGGCCACAGTCTTCCCAGCGTCCTGCGTTCCTTCCTCCTCCTCGACCGTAGCCCCGGTCATCGCGGTCGGGGCGATGGCCGATCCTTCCTTCTCGCACGGCTCGGAGCTCTTGACATTCGTTGGTGTTGTGGGTGTGGAGGTCGTGGTACACACAGTACGGACTGCCCTTGGAAGGTTCGGGCTGATCTCTTCCCTGCTTAGTGTCCGGTTCTGCCGTGAGCATGGCAGCCCCCTTGCGCTTCACATCCTTGGCCTTGGGCTTCTCCTCTTCTGGGTCTGCGGCAGGCAGCTCGAGGAGGGAGAGACGCCCTTCCTCAGCCCTGGCGCACTTGGTCGCCAAGTTGAACAACTCCAAGGAAGTGCACAGGTCTTCATGCATCGCCAGCTCCTCCTTCATCTTGACGTCGTGCACGCCGTCGGAGAAGGCTGAGATGATGGCCTCTTCAGTCACCTTGGGAATCTTGAGGCGTGCGTTGTTGAAGCATTGGATGTATTTCTGTAGGGTCTCCCCGGGTTGTTGCTTGATGCGGCGCATGTTGCTCATGGCGGGTGGCCGGTCGCGAGTACCTTGGAAGTTGGCGATGAAGCGGGTTCGCATCACGTCCTTGGAGGAGATCGTGCCTGGAGCCAGGTTCAGGAGCTAGGTGCGGGCCCCGTCCTTGAGCGCCATGGGAAACCAGTTCGCCATGACCTTCTCGTCTCTGTTGGCAGCTTCGATGCCCAGCTCGTAGAGCTGGAGGAACTCCGCAGGGTCAGCCGTGCCGTCGTAACAAGGAGGCAGGTCCGGCTTGAACTTGCCGGGCCACGCGACACTGCGTAGCTCGGCGGTGAAGGCACGACAGCCTGCTGTGGCCACGGGAGGCCTTGGGTGACGAAGAGCTTGGTCCTGCATGTCCCCACGCGCTGCAGCTGGGTCTTGACGTGCGGGAGCAGGAGCATGGTCGCGACGTGCTGGAGCAAGGAGCGCCCGGGCAGCTTCTTGCGGGCGAGGGACTTCTTGGCATCTCTGCTCTTGCCGCGCTGGCACCTGACGGAGCGGGTTCCGCCCAGGGGCCGCGCGCCTTAGATCCATGGCACCTTCTTGTGTAGGAGGCGGCCGGGGCGCCGCCGGAGCTTCGTCGCCCGCGCGGGGCGGGGTGCGGTGCAGCGGAGCGGATGGCGCAGGAGAGCCCCCTACGGCGCGGACGAGCTCGGCGACGTGGTCGAGCCATTCTTCGTAGACATCGTTGACGGGACGGTAGCGCAGGAGCTCGTTTGACGCGATGAGCGCAGCTCGAGCCTCCATGGGTGCGCGGAGCATGCGGGACGAAGAACCAGCTGGGGTGAGCGAGGGAGTAGCGGTGCGGCCGTCTTGCCACACGGACGGATGCTGAGACGATGCTTGCTGCTCGTCCCCCGCCGGGCCGGTGGCAGCGTTGATGGCAGGTGACGGGGAACGGCGAGGACGCCCGCCGACAGGAGCCGTCTGGGCGACGCGGGAAGCGAGAGCGGCCCGGCGCTCGGCGCGGGCCCGACGAGCGTCAAACATGGGCGCGATGGTCGGAGGAGAACGGGGCGGTGGAAGACAAATTCCGGCGCACCCCTACCTGGCGTGCCAAATGTTGGATTTCGGGTTCCGGCAGACCCTTGAGGTTCGAACACTGGGGTGCGCGCGGAGATTTCGCCTTCTATCTACCTGCACCCCTCCGCCTCGCTAAGATCTAAGCAATGGAAAGAACAACACGAATCACACAGGGTTTATACTGGTTTGGGCCACCGTTGTGGTGTAATACCCTACTCCAGTGTGTGGTGTGGTGGATTGCCTCTTGGGCTGGCGATGATGAACAATACAAGGAAGAACAGCATCGCGAGGGTCTGCTCTTGGCTGGGCCGATGAACTGCTAGGAGGAGTTCAGTCACCCTTCTCTTTCTCTCTCTCTCTTGTCTTTTTCTCGTCCTTCGTCCCCCCGCCCCCCTTGTTCTGTGGGTGGTTGGTCCTATTTATAGAGGCCCTGGTCCTCTTCCCAAATATCGAGCGGGAAGGGAGCCAACAATGGCGGGCTAATTTGAAGGGGGACAACTAGTACTAGCTATCCTGACAAAAGTAGTCTTCGCCTGCACAAAGCTCTGGTGGTGACGCCGTCTTGGGCTCCACAATGACCTCCGTCTTGCAGTCCTCCTGGTCTTGGTCTTGTTGCATCGAAATGGCAACCTAATGCCTCGGTACTCCGCGGCTGCGCTTGCTCCCTTTGCACCAAAGAGGGAAGGAGGACGCTGCGCGGGCTGGCACCCGCCTGGCGCCTTCGGTCGTCATGGCTTGCGTCACGGGCACCTCGTGAGGTACCCCGCCTTGATCTCTCCGCCTCCTCGCGAGCCAGCCTGATGAGGCCGTGCCTGAGGAAGCTCCACGTCGTCCGCCCCGCGAGGCTTGGCCCCTCGCGAGGGTCTTGGGTCTGTGTTGGTGAAGATGGGCTGTGCTGGGCCCCCCTTTAAGCCACGCCGCAGGCCACAGGCAGGCAAGTCTGGGGACCCCCGTTCCCAGAACGCCGACAAGAATAGCTTGTCCACTTCACGATCTGTTTGATCTCGGAAGTATTCGGCCGCGTCGATAGCATTCGCCGCCAAGTCCAGATATGCATCCGCCGAACTCCACAGCCGGTCCAGAGGGGCATACTGAGGATCTCCAAACTTCCTCCGCGGCATGAAGGGTTTCCCAGCCGCGATATCCCCGGCTTGACGCAGCTCCTCCTTCTTCGGTCTCATCGCAGAGCGGGTGTCTTTGGTCGCCATCGTGGCCTTTCCCAGGTCCGTCGCCTTCGCCCAGTTTTCTTCTTCAAGAAGCTGGCAACGGTCGGCAGTGTCTTTTAACTTTACATCCATCTTGGCCATTTTCTTTTTGCTCTCACAATGCGCGGCCTTTTCGGCTCTTAACTCTTCGGCCGCCTTTAAAGCGGCCGCATTACTACTCCCTGCTTGCTCCTTGGCTCGGGCAAGCTACGCCCGAAGGGCCTCCACAGTGGCAGCTCCATCTGCAGTCACAACATATTAAAGATACTGGCATCATGCTGCTCTTATTATGTGACGATCACTAGAAAATCACTCACCCTATGCCTCGTCAAGCCGCTTGTTGCCAAGCACAATGTCGGCATCTGCCACATCCAGTTGCCACTTTAGTCCGGCAAACCCATCAGTCCGGCTAGCCACCGGAGCTTCAACCACCTGCACATAAAGGCGGTCTGGTCATTACCTAGGACTATGATCCTCTGTTCACCGCCGTTCTCGACGACAACCAGAGTCTCAGGGGCTACTATCTACACAGGGTACACCTTAAAATGTGCGGTACTGTCAAAAATGTAAATCATTTCACATACCTCATAACCCGTCAGTAGACTCATAAAGGCTTCATGCAACCCGCTTTCGGCGGATGAAATCCTTTCAATCACCGTACCCATCAACGTACGGTGCTCTTCTGAGATAGTCGCTCGCTCTAGAAGATCCCTCAGTACGTCCAACCGCATACCAGACGGTGCCGAACTCTTTCGGTGGCTCTCTTCAAGAGCCGGATACTGGGGACTTCGGGTGGCCATAGGATTGTCTTCTGGCCTCGCCGAATCCGGAGAGACCCTCCACGACGACACTTCAAGGTCGCCCGCTTCTTGAGCTGGGGAGTCCGGGGGAGGCGTTTCACTCTCCATCACCTCCGGAAGAAGATCCCCCGAAGACGTGCTCTGCTGGGAAGGGCTAAGATCCGAACTGCAAGATAAATGCTTCGGTTATTTCCCTCAGAAGTAAGGTAGGATATCTTCACTATTAAGTACTTTTTGATTACTTATAGCTTGTTAGAGGGCTGATCCCCGCCCAGACATTGTGCGGCAAGAGCACCCTCCGAGGAAGGACCCTCCAGTGGAGATTTCTTCTCCTGTTTGGAAGCCTTGGTTTCCGGATCTTCAGAGGTAGTCCTCTTCCTTCCCCGGGGTGAGAGAATGTCAAATTCTTCCCCTGGGTTGTCCTCCCTCACGGAGACGCTCATTCCCTCTGCTGGAATAGGTAGCGGTGGAGGCCCGCTTTCGCCCTCTTTATTCCCCCCCCTTCATCTTCCTTTGAGGGCACCAGGCAAGGTGCCGGCTCGAGCATCTTTTACAGCACCGGATTGTCCAAGCCTTCAGGAAGGGGTCCGAACACTGGATCATCTTCGCCTTTGTTATCCAGTCCTGGTCAAAGAGCGATTCTTCAGAATAATGTCATGATAAAAAAAGGATAGTGTGTTCGGCCATGGGATTACTTACTTGGGCCGCGGTGTGGTTGCTACTCAGACCCACATCCTCGGTAATGTCCGGACACTCTATTTGGGGTCCGAATAACAATTTATACATCTCCTCGTGCGTCAGGCTGAGGAAAGTCTGAATAGTGTGTGGTCCTTCCGGGTTGAACTCCCACATGCGGAGGGGCCGGCATTTGCAAGGCTGAACTGACGAACCAGCAAGACTTGCATTACCATAACCAAACTGAAATCTCCCTCGAAGAGATCTTGGATGCAGCTCTGCAGTATGGGCACGTCCTTGGTCGGGTCCCAGCTCAGCCCCCTGCTGATCCATGACATCAGTTGGGGTGGAGGGCCCGAGCGGAAGGTAGGGGCGGCTACCCAATTGGCACTTCGGGGAGCTATGACGTAAAACCACTCCCGTTGCCACAATCCGGACACCGCTGGAAAGGATCCCTTCGCCATGGAGCGCCATCAATTTTGCTTATTAGAGCACCTCCACACGCTGCGTACTGCCCCTCGACCGTCTTCGGCTTCACGTCAAAGGTCTTGAGCCACAGGCCGAAGTGAGGGGTAATGCGGAGGAACGCCTCACAAACGACAATAAATAATGAGATGTGAAGGAGGGAATCCAGGGCTAGATCATGAAAATCCAGCCCGTAATAGAACATAAGACCCCTGACAAAGGGATCCAGAGCAAGGCCTAGTCCTCGGAGGAAGTGGGAGACGAACACAACGCTCTCATTGGGTTTGGGAGTAGGGATGACCTGCCCTCGGGCGGGCAGCCTATGCGAAATTTCAACGGTTAGGTATCTCGCCTCCCTCAACTTCTTGATATCCTCCTCCGTGACGGAGGAAGGCATCCACAGGCCTTGAAGGCTGGATCCGGACATGATTGAAGGTCCGAAGCACCTAACCTAGGCTTTGGCTGTTAGAACTCGAGGCGGGGAAGGATTCAATTCAGCACGGGAGGGAAGAAGTAAACGCCTTGTCCCTTTATAAAGAGGGTAAATATCAAGCGTCCTCCTCGTGGCCGTTTGGGACTTGCCTAAAATCTAGGAGTCCTAGGCATGGTTGGGTTACCCATGTCCGTATTAATGAGGATCCCGTAATAAGGGGGACACGATCTCTCCTTTGACAAAACGTGTCAAGAAACCGCCTCGCGTTATGTACGGGGCTGGTTAAGGAAAAACGGTTCGAATAATTACCGGGTCATGGCATGATGTCATATTGCCGAAACATGTCAGCAGATCGGATTCGTGGAAATATTATTCTCTCTACGGTGGTATGTGGAACTTATTTTGTAGGGTCGGACACTATCCTTGTATTCAAAACTCTTCTGTGGTGTATTCGGAGGAGGAACCTGCCTTGCAATGCCGGAGACGACACTACGCGCCGGACTCATCGTCATTGAAGCCTGGTTCAGGGGCTACTGAGGGAGTCCTGGATTAGGGGGTCTCCGGACAGCCGGACTATATCCTTTGGCCGGACTGTTGGACTATGAAGATACAAGATTGAAGACTTCCTCCCATGTCCGGATGGGACTCTACTTGGCGTGGAAGGCAAGCTAGGCAATACGGATATGTATATCTCCTCCTTTTGTAACCGACCTTGTGTAACCCTAGCCCCCTTCGATGTCTATATAAACTGGAGGGTTTTAGTTCGTAGGACAACATACAATCATACCATAGGCTAGCTTCTAGGGTTTAGCCTCTCCGGTCTCGTGGTAGATCAATTCTTGTACTACTCATATTATCAAGAATAATCAAGCAGGACGTAGGGTTTTACCTCCATCAAGAGGGACCGAACCTAGGTAAAACATCGTGTCCCCTGCCTCCTGTTACCATCCGCCTTAGACGCACAGTTCGGGACCCCCTACCTGAGATCCGCCGGTTTTGACACCGACAGTGGCTAACTTACGCAAATAAGAGAGAGAAGAGAAGCAATGCAACAATCGAGAAACTAGAAGTGATCAAGAAGTGATCCTGAAGCTACTTACATTTAAGCATAACACAAGAACCGTGTTCACTTCCCGGACTGTGCTGAAAAGAGACCATCAAGGTTACACATGCGGTTGATGTATTTTAATTAAGTCAAGTGTCAAGTTCTCTACAACCGGACATTAACAAATTCCCATCTTCCACATAACCACGGGCACGGCTTTCGAAAGTTCAAACCCCGCAGGGGTGTCCCAACTTACACTACTAGGAAAAGGGTTGTAGATGATATGACCACTAATGGCACACCACATATGTGGTGCACCACTACTATATAGTAATGGCGCACCATTAGTTGGTGCGCCATTAGTGTGGTAGACACTAATGGCGCAACAGACCCACGGTGCGCCACTAGTAATTTTTTTATATTTTTCCAAAAATACTAATGGCGCACCAGGGAATAGTGCGCCATTACTAGTTTAACTAGTAATGGCGCACCAAGGAACAGTGCGGCATTACTAGTTTAACTAGTAATGGCGCACCTACCATGCGGTGCGCCACTACTATATTTTTTGCAAAACTACTAATGGCGCACCTCAAGCCGACGTCCCACCGCACCCTCCCCCGCTCCACCGCCGCCGACGACCCACCGCACCCTCCCCCGCTCCACCGCCGCCGCTGACACACCGGACCCTCCCCCGCTCCACCGCCGCCGCCGACCCCCCGCATCCTCCCCCGCTCCATCGTTAAAAATGAATGCAACTAAAAATCCAAAAAAACAAATTTGATTATATTTTCAAATAACAAATTTGATGATATTTTCAAATAACAAATTTGATGATATTTTTTAAAAAATTGTTACTGTTTTTATAAAAATTTATTACTGTTTCATATTCATATGCATTTTCTAAAAAATTATTAGATGGAACAAAAATAATAAAAATAATAATAAGTTACTTATGGCGCACCTCTGGGTGGTGCGCCATTGCTACCTAAAAAAAGGTTACTTATGGCGCACCACTCGGGGGTGCGCCATTGCTAACCTTCCCCCATCTATCCCTCTCCTCCCCGAGCCCAATCCCCAACCCCCCGAGCCCTCGACCTGCTGCTCCGCCGCCGCCCCGACCCACTGCGCCGCCACCAGTCACCCCATGCTACACGGAGATGTCCAGGAGGACCGCCGTCGACTGCTTCTTCATCTACGGGTTCTCAATCGACCGGAGCCGCACCGTATCATCGCCATCGTCGTCTTCCCCAACCTCGGCCTCCCTCGTCCACCTCGTCACATGGCTCCGCCCCGACCACCCCGACCTCCCGAGATCATCGTCGAGCACCTCGGTGAGGCCCTTGACCGATTTCCCCCTTCCCCCGTCGGGTTCGTCGCCGTAGCCGTCGTCGTCAAGCTCATGTGTTGCCTCACTGCTGCGCTGTCGCTGCAGTCGGCTGCGCCCGCGCACACACGCACTTGCATGTTGCCGCCCACGGACGCGCTTGCCCTCGCCTTGTTGCTGCTCCTCCCTCTTTGCTTTAATCCTGCTGCTCCTCCTCTCATCATCTTGCCACTGCTCTTCTCTGAAACCTCAAAACTGCTGCTGCTCCTCCTCTCCATTTCCCTCCTGCTGCACTTCTCTGAATCTGAATCCTTGCTGTCTCCCACTCTCTCTGTGAAATTTCTATGAATTTGAGAAGTGTACTGTTCAGAATTGTGTAATGTTCAGATTTTATATGTTCTTGCAGCCTATTAATTGTTCAGTTTAGATTTGTGTTTGTCTAGTTTAGATTCGTGATATATATAAGGTACATTGATACACAACATGTAGCTGCAGCCCCCATAGATACTTTTTTTTTGTTTTGAAAAAGACGATATATGAAATGTGAGAATTCTTAAAATATGAATTACCGTGAAGTAGCTTGGTCGTGCCAAGAAAATGCTGCATTTTTGGTACTTGAAAGGTTTATGCTGATTCAGCAAATCCATGTGGCCTATTGAAAATTTAGAACTTGTGACCAGGAGATGTTTGGGAAAAAGGAGTGTAGGTACTGTTCTTGTGTTGGGATAATTTTGTAGATTTTTAGGAGCTAGGGGAAATAGGGTTGTAGTTGTAAACTGAAAATGGATCAGAATGGAAAAGTGGGTGTTTCTCTCAAAAATTTCAAAAGAGTAGGATGGGTCTTTGTTCAAAAATGATTTATAGGAATTATAGGGTCTCCCAAAAAATTTGTGGCAATTTTCTAAAAATTATTTGAATTAGTTTTAGTGCAACAGAGGCAACTCAGAGTTTGAAAATGGCATTAAAGGAATTTGTTTTGGGGGTAAATTCTATTTTGAAATAATTCCTACTGTTATTTAAAATATAAATGAAATGATTTGGAACACCAAGCAAGAGTTATGTTTCAAGTTGCTGAACCTTTTCATTTAAGCTTGCAGAAGATTTAATTGATCATACAGAAAATGAAAAATGAAGGTCATACCGATCCTAGTTGGTATTATTTTTCATGGCTAGAAGATATATTGTTGTACCCCGAGTGAAGGGAAGGAGTTTGCTGGGTTTTGTCTCTGACCATCGTGTCGTGATGATTTTGCAGGTACCCCGAGAGGCCCTTGAGTTTGCCAGTATGTCGATTAACTTCCATTCCGGCAAATTCGGGTACTCCATATGTCCTATTTTCAGCAAAGGTCATGCTGAAATTTTTCGTAAATTTTAGCATGACTTTGCTAAAAATAGGACATATAGGGTACTTGCGACAAATGCATGGGCCGGGGTATGTTAGTACTTAATTAAGTAGGATCAACTGCCTCTTGTGTTATACATATAGAAGTGTGATATCAACTCATAGTTATTACTAATGGCAGTTGCTCGTCATCGATAAACCCTAATCTAGAAGAGGAACCACTCATCCTATGTAGTTTTGAATTATGAACGTAGGATATGTCGTCATCGGACGATGAAAGTCTCCCGGGGGAGTGCGGCTAGTGCCACGACGATCGAGGTCTGTGCGACATGCCTCACCTGGACGATGATCGGCGCTTCAACATTAAGCTCGCGGAGACCTTCGAAGTTCAAACGGTACGCAACGACGACAAGTGTTATTTTCATAATTAAGCATGACTTCAACTATTTCAACGTGTAATTTACATCTTTTACAATTCGAGTATAGCTTATCCCATGCCATGCAAGACGCTATGTCTTGGAGAGGATGGATTTTGAAGACCATGAAATTTCTGAAACAAAGAAAATTCACCTAAGGACTCATCACGATGTGGATTTTGAAGTAAATCTGTATAATTCTGGGAGCGTAACCCATTTTGGTTGCAAAAATTGGGAAGCATTTTGCAAGATGTATGGTTTTGATGAGGGTATGCTTGTCACCATGGATCTTGGTGATCCTAAAATCGAGCAAGACAATATGGACATTTGGGTCCTTGTTGATACGCCTGCAATTCTACCGCAATGTGAGTTTCTCAAGCATAGTTATTAGCTAATTTATACTGTTTATTTCAAAATAGTTGACAGCTTATTTCCATTGTTCAAAGAATGTGCAGGATATGGTAGACAAAACCCACTACACCAATGGCTCCGAATTAACAACTTACAAGGAGAAAAATCATATGGTTGGATTTTGTACTGACATTGAGAATTACAATATCTACAATCAAACTCCACAACATTATGGTCACTACGTGCCACTAGTGCATGTGTTCAACTACGGTAACTACCATGGAGATACCCTGGTAAGAATTTTTACTATTACGACATCTGTGCATCTTTTGCATACTTCTAAAACTAGTACATCATTGCTAACTATGAAGTTATTACTATGTTTTTCAACAGATAATCCAAGAGAATTGTGTGCCTCATTTGATGTATCAGAAAGGTAGTCTTAATGTTTTGAACATACAACCAGGTCATCCTACGAATCTCAACTGTCCATACGAGATTTCTAAAAGAAGTGGAGACATGAAAATCAAAGGATGGAAAAAATGTATGGACAGTCGTAAGGAGGTTCTTGGAAGCAAAAGGAAGCGAAGTGCAAGAATTGGAGACAAGATGATCTCCATTCTCCATAATGGAGAGTCAGGGTCTATATTGTTTTATGCTATTTTACCTTAAATAGGGTATTTAGGTCCTGCCTAATACTGATGATCATGTGCTAAGAACAATTTAGTAGGGTTGGTTCGATAACTATCAAGATGATGATCGTATGACTTGTTATTAATAACGAGTAGAAGATGTATGATGATGATTAGTAGGACTTGTTAGGATTAGTATTACTTCCGACAAACTCGCTACTCGCGGTCTTGAGACTTGTAATGTTCTATCTTTGTTCGGTCTTTTGAATTTGGAGACTAATATGATGAATTGTATTCGGAGACTAATCTTCTATTGTATTCGATGAATCTGCTGTTGCTGTGTGATGTTGTCTATATTCTGTCCAATAATATATTTTGTAACCTGTGAAAATATCAGAAAAAATAATCCCTAATATTCATACTAGTGGCGCACCACCACATAGTGCGCCATTAGTAAGCCAGAGCACACTAATGGCGCATCATCCACCAGTGCGCCATTAGTATGCCAAAGCACATGGGTAAATATGCCCCCCTGGGAGGCATACTAATGGAGCACCGTGGGCTATACTAATGGCGCACTGCATGGTGCGCCATTAGTATACCAGATACTAATGGCGCACCATAGGTGCGCCATTAGTAAAAAAATACTAATGGCGTGATACTAGTGGCGCACCTGTAGTGTGCCATTAGTAGGCAAAATAAGTGCGCCACTAGTAGGCCTTTTCCTAGTAGTGTTAGCCCATCGCAAGCTCTCACGGTCAACGAAGGATATTCCTTCTCCCGGGAAGACCCGATCAGTCTCGGAATCCCGGTTACAAGACATTTCAACAATTGTAACACAAGACGAGCAAAGCTGCCCGATGTGCCGACAATCCCGATAGGAGCTGCACATATCTCGTCCTCAGGGTAACACCGGATAGGTCAAGCTACGAGTAAAACCAGCCCTCAAGTTGCCCCGAGGTGGCCCCGCAGGCTGCCTGGTTCGGACCAACACTTAGAGAAGCACTGGCCCGAGGTGGTTAAAATAAAGATGACCCTCGGGTTGGCCGACCCAAGAGAAGGGTAATAGGTTTCTAGGCAAATGTAAAACCAAGGTTGGGCCTTGCTGGAGCAGTTTTATTCAAAGCGAACTGTCAAGGGGTTCCCATAACACCCAACCATGTAAGGAACGCAAAATCAAGGAACATAACACCGGTATGACGGAAACTAGGGTGGCAAGAGTGGAACAAAACACCAGGTATAAGGCCGAGCCTTCCACCCTTTACCAAGTATATAGATGCATTAATTAAAATAAGAGATATTGTGATATCCCAACATATCGATGTACCAACATGGAACAAACTTCAGCTTCACCTGCAACTAGCAACGCTATAAGAGGGGCTGAGCAAAAGCGGTAACATAGCCAAACAACGGTTTGCTAGGACGGTGGGTTAGAGGCTTGACATGGAAATATGGGAGGCATGATATAACAAGTGGTAGGTAGCACGACATAGCGATAGAACAAACAACTAGCAAGCAAAGATAGAAGTGATTTCGAGGGTATGGTCATCTTGCCTGAGATCCCGCAAGGAAGAAGAACGAGTCCATGAAGAAGACAAACGGACATAGTCGAATGGATCCTCACAACTCCAGAATGAAACCGAAGCTAATGAGAGAAGCAACCCGGAAAGAAGCAAGCAACATGGTAAACAACCATCACATAAACATGGTACGATGCACAACCAAGTATGATGCATGTCCAGTTTAATGAGGCATGGCATGGCAAAGTGCACAAACAACTCTACAAGTCAAGTGGAGCTCAATATGCAATGAGTTGCATGTTGACGAAACACCACATCAATTATTTAGTTCTCTGTACCCAACCATATTAAATGTTGTTAAACATGGCAAGATGTGAGGCATAAGTAAAATACACAGTTAGGCATTTTAAATGAGGCCGAAAACATCAAACAACAATTCCGGTAAATCCTCATGTGCATTAACAATTTAATGCAACAACAATTTTAAAAATTTCAAATGTTTATTATCATGATGCGGATGACACGAACAAGTTATATGCAATTTTATGAAAATGTTGACATGAGCATGTTATGGAGCATTTTGGTCACCATGGAGGAACGAAAGGTGTGCCATAGCGACGAATCCGCAAATGAAGCCACGACAACATATCGGTTCTGGTAACTCGATTGAGATGTGGGTGCAATAGAAAGTGTGGCGGGAGCGTGCAAAAGATGGTGGGGTGATCCCGATCACCGGGTTCCCACGAGTCGATGGCATGGCAAATGAGGAGGAGCGTGCAAGCGACAAATTCTGACACGGTGCAAACACGAGCACCTCATACAACAAGCATCCGTCCATGGTGATCGTCTCAACGGTATACCTTCGAAGCGTGCATTTCGAGGCGATTCAAAAAACATCAAGGGAAGTAGTCGTTCACAGGTCATAGTGGAAGTAGTTGTTCTCGCAATGGTAGTGGAAGAAGTGGTACACGCGGGTCAAAGAGGGAGTAGTCATCATGTCCGTAGATGTTCAGGGTCACGAAACGGAACTTGACGTCCACGGGGTCTTCGCGGGTCAATGATAGTGGTACACATTTCGTAGCCATTCAAGTCATCGATAGAGGAACTTGACGCTTGCGTTACACGAGTCTTCAACGACGGTAGTGGTACATATCATAGTGGAACTTTGTGCAACTAGGGTCTTCGGACTTGCTGGCCTCATCAACTCGAAAAGGTACTTGGCATTCTTGGCGATTCCGAAGACGGTGGTAGATGTACTTGGTGTCAATGTGGTCTTCGGGTACTTGAAGATTCCGGATGGGGCAACAAAATGTAGTCGACCTTGACGTTTCAGTGCTGTAGTGGAATGAACGTCCGTGTAGTGAAGACGTTTCTTGGCATCCCTGGTTGTCGGGTCTTGGCAGCGACAAGAGCGGCAACAAGGCCGATGGTTCAGCAGGGGGGTTGGAGCTTGTGATGCCCGAAAAGGGGGGAGCAGCAGCATCAAGGGAGCAATGGCGGGGCGAGGTGGAGGTGCACGAGATGCCCATCGTCATCTCCTCGAACGAGGACAGAGGCAAGAGGTCAACGCGAGCGGAGGCTCGCTGCGAAGCAGGTGCGATGTGGCGTTGAACTTGACGAATTCCGGCGAGGCTGGCAGGGCTGCAGGGTCGGTCGGGTCTGGATGTAGGCGGCGCAGACATGCTCGGGGCCGACGGCTGGCGAGATGGTGAAGGTGCTGCAACAGCGGAGGACCTATGAGGAGGGAGAAGGCGGAAGATGTGGGGTCGCGATGGCGGGGGCGGGCCGGCCTGGTACTGCGGGGCTGGTGGCCATGGGAGCTCCTGCTCCTGCCGAAGACGACAACGGCAGACCTGCGAGACGGGGCGGCAGCAAGAGAAAACACGATGAGAAGAAGGGGGAGGCCATGGATCGGGCATGAGGAGCTCCTGTCCCTCGGCTCGATGCGCGCGTGTGACCGAGTGGGAGTCGAGAGGAGGGTGAGGGGCGCTGGCAGCGCTGGAGGAAGAACGAGGGGGATCGAGAGAAGATGAGCGAGGGGGTCGGGACTTAGGCCCTGCCCTCTCTCTGCGTTGGTGTGGCGGCGCAGGAGGGAGAGATCAATGGGTGAGAGGGTGGAGACCAAGAGAAGAGTGAGAGATGGGGATCGGGCTAGGGTTAGAGGAGGTTGGATGGCCTCCAGGCGATGGTTGGGCCGGCCTGGAGCAAATGGGCCGGCCTCGCTGGGCTTCCCAAGGAGCCGACTGGGCTTCCTCCTCTCTCTCCTTTCTGATTTACCTTTTCTATTTTCTATTTATTGCATAAACAGAAATAGAAAGAAAGTACAGAGGGTTTGGAATGGATGTGAGGAGAGAGGGACATATTTCTGGAAACCATGAAATATGCCCGATTTAATAAATGTGGTTTGGGAATTTTTACGGACAGAAAAATAATTCAAGTTTGAATTAAAATTCAAACTTGAACCATTTTTGAACCCAACTAAAACAATTTCAAATGATTTTAAATTTGACAAAGGGGTTAAAGGAAAGGTGTATGGTTTATAGGAAAAGAACGAACATTTATGGACGATAGAAAATGGCACTTCCAAAAATGAAAGGAATAAAAAGGAAGAAGGCGGTGATGATACATGGGTAGATTTGAGAGAGATGGGAATGGGTTGATATAAACAACAAGAATAGAGCAATACACCATCATGAAGAATGCAACGCACATGGTGATTATGATGAAATGCAAAATGGCAAGAGGCACAATGCAATGCAAACAATGATGACATGGCAAGACGCAACACGCAAGCGAATGACAAGGCAACAACAGCGAATAACTGGAAGACACCTGGCGCATCGGACTCGGGGCGTCACAGCTCCACCCACGAAGGGTCCACGAAAAAGCAACCTTGTCTATTCCACCATGGTCATCGCCCATGAAGGACTTGCCTCACTTGAGTAGATCTTCATGAAGTAGGCGATCTCCTTGCCCTTACAAACTCCTTGGATCAACTCCACAATCTTGTCGGAGGCTCCCAAGTGACACCTAATCAATCTAGGAGACACCACTCTCAAAAAGGTAATAGACACTACTACAGGATGCTGCTAACACGACACTACGATTAGAGACCCTTCGACGAAACTGTGTGCGATGCCATAATCACAAACGGTGGTGTAAAAAACCCGTCAAAAAGGTGCAAAACATTTGCGATGGAGGATGCATCAAAAACGATTCAGATTTTAGTTGTGTGTGCGATGCAGGGCATACAGTTCAGTTCAGTTAACCGTTTGCGATAAGGAGGAACAAAAGAAACGGGTAGCCAGATGAAGGTGTGTGCGATGTACAACATACGGTTCACTCGGATGAACTGTTTGTGATTAGGCAACACAAAAGAAACGGTCAGCCAGATCAAAGGTGTGTGCGACGGCATGCGGTTCATTCTGATGAACTGTTTGCGTTGAGACATGAGAACAGAAATGGTTCAAATGAACAAGATGTGTGTGATACGAGGCAAACAGGTCTGTAATCGGAAACGTGTGCGAAGACCGATAAGAACTCAGACGATTACTGCTAACAAGACGTGTGTGTTGTGAGCAAACGATTGCTGGTATATAAATATGAGTGATTGATGAAAACATCACCGTTGTTGGAAGCCACTCGGAGCGCCATTGGAGCCGCGCAGGATACCCTCTAAGAATTTATGATGGTGGGTGTGCTTCTTGCAATGGTGGGGTGCGATCGAAAGGTTGAAGAGACACAAGGGTAGGTTAAATGGCCGCTGTAATAAATGGGGGCCGGCTGGCCTGTAATCGTCACGTCTTGTCACAACGTTCATAGCGAGGATTCCAGTGCACGCTTGACAACTCTGCACTGCACGCGTGGGCTCAAAGAGGCGCCAAATGTATCATCGGTGAGCCGGTTCCCGCTCCACCGCGCTGTTTACCGCGCAAGCTTCCCGCCCGGCTAGTTTGTCCACGCGTCGGCTAGAAGAGGGACAAATCATGGGCGTTTATTAGCAAAAAACTTTGTAAAAACAAAGTGTGTGGAATGACTTCAGTCATAAGTTTACCCATGGGTGATGAGGTCAAAGCTACATAGAAGGGTGATGATGGACACTCGAGTGCGATAATTAATTATGCGCCCTACAGTGCACACGGTGGAAGAAACCAACTATGTGCAATAGTGGCGAAATGCGGTGGGCTTTTCCGGCAGCCTGGCGGCGGCAGGCGGTGAGCTAAGTGTTTACCGCCGTGATAGGCGGTGCCATGGCATAGAAGCGGAGGAGCTTCTGCAGGTGTGAATGGGGAACGTACCGAAGGGGCCGAGGGGGTGGTGGGCAGGGTGAGGATTTTTGTGATGTGGGGATGGTGAGGGTTTTCTTTTTCTTTTTTGAATTGGGTGGTGAGGGTTTTCTGTCCACAAAGAATTTTGGGGCGACGGTTTGCTAGAGCGAACCGTGTGTGATTGAAGCAGCATGCAAAATGAAATTCATTGCACACGGTTCCAATTTTGGGAACCATGTGTGATTGACGTACTACCTCTGTCCTGGTTTATTGGTCCCCCGTTGTAATTTTTAGCAAAATTGGCGAAATATTTAACATACTCAGACATAGATAATAAGCATACACGTAGATAAGCATAGTTCAACCATAAGTAGTACATAGTTCAACAGTATTAGGCATACTCAAGCGTACATACATAGTTTCGTCAATCCCACATCTCATCTCATAGGCCGGCACAATCCTGAAGCTTCTCCAGGTACTCGGCGTACGCGTCGTGTGCCACTCTGCAAGAATACTTCTGCTTGAAGGAGCCAAAGGCCCGTCCTCTTGCATGCGCCAAAACACTTAGATACGCGTCATGAAGCTTCTGGTTGCAAAATGGGCATCCATAGCTGCCGTTCTAGGTCCTAATACACCTGTTATGCATTCCCGCATAAAGCTCCCTCAGGATTTACCTGTTGTACCTCCTCTGGACAACTTCATCCTCGATGTCCATATCGTCAGACAACACCTATACAAATAGTAAAACAAATTTGGCATCAAATCAATGATTACATGCCGTGAAGCAGGATTAGGAATTTATGGCTATTTATTTATACATATCCAGATATTATGGTTCTATTTTTAAGCGCATTCGTCTATGTACAGACCAATCTTGAAGAAAATAATGTCACAAACATATGTAAGTCATTGAAAATCAATTGTCAAGCCCTGGCTAGGAATTATTAGCACGAACACTAACCCTAGTCGGATTACTAGCAAAAATCCTTTGCACAGATGAAACAACTAATCACTTATCACCTATACCATTCAAACAATCAATACACTACACGGATCCAATGAAACTTACTCAAATTTCATGGATTGGGAGAACATAACCATAGGATTTCTATTCCAAAAAGGGGGAGGCAGGAGTAACCAGAGAAACCCTATGATCTAGTTGACACATAAATGGGTATAGATGACTAACCAGCTGTCCGTCGTCGTTGGAGTCGTCGTCGGAGTGGTCATCGGAGTCGTTGCCGGAGTGGTCGTCGGAGTCGGTGTGGAACTCCACCTCCGGTTGTGGAAGGTCGACGCCGTCGACGCCGTCAGGGTGCAGCGATAACTCATCGGCGGTGACAGTAACCTCTGTCTCCATCTCTGCACCATGCTCCGGTGCTTTAGCAGCCCCGACGTCGCCACTCCTTCCGATGAGGCGCTTCAGCGGCATCCTCATACACTTACGGCTTTGAGGACTAAGAGCGGCGTCGTGGATGCAAGCGGAGAGAGAGGATTGTGTGTGCATAGCGAGGATGGGGGTGCGGCCGCTCGGGCGCACCATTAATATGGGGTAGTGGGAGCTATGGGAGAGAGGCTGGCAGTGGTCAAACCGATGGCTCGCCTCCCGGTGAGCCTGCGCACTGATACGTCTCCAACGTATCTATAATTTTTGATTGCTCCATGCTATATTATCTACTGTTTTGGACTATATTGGGCTTTATTTTCCACTTTTATATTATTTTTGGGACTAACCTATTAACCGGAGGCCCAGCCCAGAATTGCTGTTTTTTGCCTATTTCAGTGTTTCGAAGAAACGGAATATCAAACAGAGTCCAAACGGAATGAAACCTTCGGGAACGTGATTTTCTCACCGAACGTGATCCAGGAGACTTGGACCCTACGCCAAGGCATCAGAGAGGCAGTCACGAGGGTGGGGGGCGCCCCCCCTAGGGCACGCCCCCTGCCTCGTGGGACCCTCGGTGCTCCACCGACGTACTCCTTCCTCCTATATATACCTACGTACCCCCAAACGATTAGAACAGGAGCCAAAAACCAAATTCCACCGCCGCAACTTTCTGTATCCACGAGATCCAATCTTGGGGCCTGTTCCGGAGCTCCGCCGGAGAGGGCCGTCATCACAAAGGGCTTCTACATCATCATATCCCCTCCGATGAAGTGTGAGTAGTTTACCTCAGACCTTCGGGTCCATAGTTAGTAGCAAGATGGATTCTTCTCTCCTTTTGGATCTCAATACAAAGTTCTCCCCCTCTCTCGTGGAGATCTATTTGATGTAATCTTATTTTTGCGGTGTGTTTGTTGAGACCGATGAATTGAAGGTTTATGATCAAGTCTATCCATGAATAATATTTGAATCTTCTCTGAATTCTTTTATGTATGATTGGTTATCTTTGCAAGTCTCTTCGAATTATCCGTTTGGTTTGGCCAACTAGATTGGTAGTTCTTGCCATGGGAGAAGTGCTTAGCTTTGGGTTCAATCTTGCGGTGTCCTTTCCCAGTGACAGAAGGGGCAGCAAGGCACGTATTGTATCGTTGCCATCGAGGATAACAAGATGGGGTTTATTTCATATGCATGAATTTATCTCTCTACATCATGTCATCTTGCTTAAGGCGTTACTCTGTTTTTAACTTAATACTCTAGATGCATGCTGGATAGTGGTCGATGAGTGGAGTAATAGTAGTAGATGCAGAATCGTTTCGGTCTACTTGTCACAGACGTGATGCCTATATACATGATCATGCCTAGATATTCTCATAACTATGCTCAATTCTGTCAATTGCTCAACAGTAATTTGTTCACCCACTGTAGAATACTTATGCTCTTGAGAGAAGCCACTAGTGAAACCTATGGCCCCCGGGTTTATTCTCATCATATTAATCTCCATCACTTTAATCTTGCTTTGCTTTTTTACTTTGCCTTTACTTTTTTACTTTGCATCTCTATACCAAAAATACCAGAAATATTATATCTATCAAATCTCACTCTCGTAAGTGACCGTGAAGGGATTGACAACCCCTAATCGCGTTGGTTGCGAGTAGCTATCGTTTTGTGCAGGTACGAGGGACTTGAGCGTGGCCTCCTACTGGATTGATACCTTGGTTCTCAAAAACTGAGGGAAATACTTACGCTACTCTGTTGCATCATCCCTTCCTCTTCGGGGAAAATCCAACGCAAGCTCAAGAGGTAGCACGCACCGGACTGCTGGCATGCCTATCAAAGTTTCACACAGGTACTCGCGCGCCTCCCGATGACACTGTCCAGCGAGAACGCCTCCGTCAATTCACACACCTGCACGCATGCCTCCCCGTCTGCCTGCGCGGCAGATGCGTCCCGTCAACTCACGCCAGCTCACATGCCACACGGGTCGCGCGGCGGCACGTATATTGTTTTTCTATTTGGATGATTAATGTTGCCGCTTTATTGCTTAACCGAAGCATGACATGTATCCATTGTTGGTGTAACGCTCACAGTTCAAATAAATAATCTGTTTGGGATATTGGTTCCCAATTATTAATAATCTCCTGTCTGTATTTAGATAAAGATTACATCAAAACTGGTCTCAAATTTGACTCCAAAAAGTACAATGCCACTTTGTATTGGTGTCCATATGACAACAATATAAGTTTCATGAACTACAAATAAGTTTTGTATGTACTAGAATTTAAAAATCAAGATTCTCAATGTTTGAAATTTGTTGCATGTGGAGTAAACATGCACCCAGTGAGACACATGTGTTTTTGCAATCCATTTAGGTGCACTGTCACGTGTGCATGTAGCTCAAATTTGATTTTTGCACATTATACCCGTAGAAAATCAATCAATCAATGTACTAAAACGTCTTACTAATCTATGTGATTTTTTTGAAATTAAAACATCCCTCATTTGGTAAAATGTATGTTCACCACGGGATAATTAATTTAACATGCATCGTAGTTGCGGTATATTCGCGGTGTGTGTGGGTGTGTGCATCTGGGGGTGGCGGGTGGCTCGCAGTACACTACGAGTTGTGAGCCACCATGTGGGTTGGCCTTTTTGTTAGGCAGGCCGGTGCCACATCAGAGTCGTGAACTCGTTATTTAAAACATTACATAATCCTGTCATACATAAATGTTTTGGCCACATACGGTCGATGGTTGTCCTACACGACACTCGATACTCGCGTGTGATGCTTTCTGTGGGCTTGCGAGGTCGTCGACCGTCACATTGACGAACAGTCAGCAGTGAGGTTAATTTGACCAGCAAGGTGTAATCTTTTTTGTTTTTGTTATGGTGGTATATAGTACGCGTCGAAGAGGTGGGAGGGGACTATCATATATACTATATATATGCGTCCGCGAACAAGTACACCTGTCTCAGTGTCGGGACTTTTTGGTTTCCGAGGCACGTGCCACATCAAAATTTTGAAATTGGTTATTCAAACATCACACAACACATTTTTAGGCCACATGCATATCCTATCTAGGACACTCACGCGTGACGCTTCCATCTGTGGGCCCACGAGGCCATTGTCGATGCATGCATGCATCACTTTGACCTACATCGGGAGAGGTTAATTAATTTCACCATCGATGAGGATTCTTTTAGGTTACATATATTACGGCAGGAGCATATATATGTGGTGAAGAGGGGGGAAGGGGACCATCATATGTAGTACGCTTGATGTGAACCTCGCTCTGTGTGGGTGCATGGTTTACGGTTTTTGAGGCATGTGGCACATCAAAGTTGTGCATTTTGGGTACTCAACATATATATGTTTGGCCCACATACAAATCGGTGGTGGTTGTCCTCTCGCACCCACTTAAGCGGTTATCAGCGATATCGATGCTTTCCATTTGTGGGCCCGCTTGGTCCATCACTACTTTTTGCCTGACAACAAGAGAGGTTAATTTGACTTAGGAGGATTATTATTTTTGCTCTGGGATGACATGCATGATATAGCTTTAGCACACACACATGCATGCGTACACATGAATTCCTCCGATCGAGTCGAAGAGGCTAGTACAACGACACATCATGAACCGATCTCGCTCTGTGTGGGGAGATAGTGTACGATTTTTGACACACGTGCCACATCAATGTTGTGTATTCAAACATGCATGCACGCATCACCTCCATACATATGCATATAGTGGTTGCCTTCAAACTATACACTCCCTCGCGTAGTTATCAGCGACAAGCCTATATATTCGTGGGCCTGCGTGGGCATCCATGATCACCTGACCAACAACAAGATAGATTACCACGGCGGATTCTTCATTTGGTTCGTGTTATCGTAGTATAGGTCATGGTGAGATTCATACCTAATTAAGTTTGAGCGCATATACTATGCACGCATGCATGCATGAATCCCGGTCGTTGGCTTGAAGTGTGCTGTAACATACATATGCATCGTCAACCAAACCCTCACTCGGTCTGGGGATTTCTAGTTCGAAATCACGGTGCCACATCAAAGTTGTTCCACTGTTACTCAAAAACACACCTCTCCATACATATGTTTGGGCCACATGCATGCAGTGGTTGTCTTCGGGGACTAGCTACTTGTGTGATTATTGGCGAGCTAGCCCATCTCTGGGGTCGCATGGACGCCCATCACTTTGACCAACAACAAGAGAGAGGTTGTACGACCAAGGTGGATTATTCTTGGTCTGTTTTATGATCCATGTTGGTGAGATATGTGCCTCTCTAGCCCGCCGACTGAAAGTGTGTGTGTGGGGGGGGGTTGCTACTTCGCACTTTGCTAGGTGAACCTCGGTTGGGGAGGCATGCATTCATAGCATAGGATTCCCTTCGTGGCGACACGAGGGGGTGGGGGCTGCTAGCTACTTCGCAATTTTCTAGGCGAACCTCGGTTGGGGGAGGGGGCATGCATTCATAGCCACTACAAAAAAATACACTTCGGTGATGATACGTGTTTGTCACAGTAGGTCACATTTTTTGTCATGCATGTACATCCATGACAAATTTATGACAGAATCAAGATAGTCATACCTGTGCTGACGTACAAGTGTTCCATGACATTACCAAAATTATCATCACGGAAGTGTCCACTTCCATGACGATAAGTCGCGCGTCACAGAAGTGCTTTCGTCAAGGGTGACCGACACGTGGCATCCACCATAACGGAACGCCATTAAGCTATCGGGTCGGGTTTTGGATCCGATAACCCGTTAACAGCCCCGACCAATGGGGATTTTCCACGTGTAAAGTCAACATTGGCTGGAGGAGACACGTGTCAGGTCCGCATTGGCACAGGTGTCACTCATCCAATGGGTGAGACGCGCCTATGATATGTTGACACGTGGACCGGACCATCAAGTTTAAATGGGCCAACCCAGCTGAAGGCCCACAAGATTTTGCAGACCATAATGGGCCGGCCCAGCTAAAGGCCCATGAGATTTTGCGGACCATAATGAGCTGGCCCAGCTAAAGGCCCACAAGATTTTGCGGGTCATAATGGGTCGGCCCAGGTAAAGGCCCACAGATTTTTGTGTGCCATAATGGGTTGGCCCAGGTAAAGGCCCACAAGATTCTTGCGGATCATAATGGGCGGGCCCAGCTAAAGGCCCATGAGATTTCGCTGACATTAATGGGCCGACCCAGCTATAGGCCCACAATATTTTGAGGACCCTAGTAGGCCGGCCCATTAACTGGCTGGCATGTTTTGGACCAAATGCCGGCCCATATTTGATCTGGTCCATTAATGGCCTGCCACGCTCCGGGCCTAATAGTGGCCCATATGAGATCCGGCCCGTTTAAAGCCTACCATGTTCTGGGCCAAATTACGGCCCAGATCAGGTCCGGCCCTTTAAGAGGCTTTGGGCTCAATTATGGCCCATATCAGATTTGGCCTGTTAACTGGACACTATGCTTTTGGGCCCACTTGCTAAAGGCCCACTTAGTAATTTGGCTTGATATTAGTTTTGGTCTGTTAAGGGCCCGTTTAACATTTCGGCCCTATATTAATTTCGGCCTATTAAAAGCCCGTCATATAGTTGGGCCTAACTACGGCCCGGTTTGCATCCGGCCTGCTCGCAGCCGATATCTGATTGGGCCAAACAAGGACCGAGACAATTTTGGCCTATTAAAAGCCCGTGATTTCATTCGCACAATCATGGGCCAGGGTTCATTTCGGGCTGTTGCCGGCCCGTGAGCTGTTCGGCACGTTTCAGGCCCAACCTACATCATGATTGCATGACGGCCTGATTAGGTACCGTAATTTTACGGTTTGGCTAGTTTACTGCGAAGACAGGATATATATACAGTAAAATAACTGCAACATCGTGAATAAGAAAAAACATAGACTATACAATAAAGAAATTACGGCATATTACATCCACCGGGCATCAAAGTTCACCACTATGATAATAAAGCACAAGCAGACAGCAGATTACATACACTGGGCATCAAAGATCGCCACCAGTGCAAATAAACACGCCGACAAAACTATATACAAAACCGACAGCACTTCAATAGAGTTCAAGAAAGGTTAGCCCTGCTGGGGAGCTGCAGCACAAGCAGCTGAGCAAGATGATGAGACTGCGCTTGTTCAACACTTATATTTTCCTCACTCTGAAAGATAAACAAGCAGACATATGACATGTTTTGCACATAAAAGTATCAGTGCTGACAATTCATCACATTCCTTACTGACGAATAAAGGGACACAGTTTAAAATTGCATTAACACAATATGGTATTGTTCAGGTCAAGACATGGCAGGAAATGACATTGTGAAGGAGTTGGCAGCTTCACGACACCACTGGATTACATATCAAGAACTCATAAGTATCAATGGTTATTGTGCTGTCAATTTATACCATTTCAGATTGGCAAATAAAGAGACGGTTTAAATAATAGTAGAATGATATGACATTGTTCATAGTTAAGACATTGCAGAATATGACATTGTGCTGTAGTGGGTAGGTTCACCACACCACTGGATTACGGATGAAGAACAGAAGCATACATGCAGTGCAAAAGAAGATCACTTGCTCTATATAGTTTACTTTACATGGTATGAAGAAGAAACTTGGTTGTACAACTGAAAACTTAAATTGAGAAAGGACAAACTTTTGTTTATGAACTACATAATAAACTTTAAACAAGCAATTTGATGCAAACACAAAAATAAACAGCTATTGCAGTGATGCCTAACCAAATATATACAACAAAGTTTGAAGGCTTGAGATGGACAAACTTACATTATTGGTGATGACAGGCTCTATAAAGGCCTTGTCCATGCTGATGGGGGGGGGGAATTCAAGAAGTTTACCACGTAATCTTCTTCAAAAGAATTGCCTTTATTCTACATTTTGTTAAGAGTAAATATAGATGTGATAATATATGAAAAAATGGAGAATATTTAAGATAAGATGAAGAGTGATGCTACATAACCAAGTAGCTATACATGTAAGTGCAGTGATACAGGCAAAATGTACAACCAAGAGCAATGCACAGCTAAACTTCTTCAGTACCAACCTTATGGTAAGAGTAAATATAGATATGATGTGTAGAAAATGGAGGGCAAAGGAAAATAAGCTGCAGAGTGATGGTACATGAACAACTACCTGTCATTATAAGTACATTGATAAAGGACAACATGTACTTACAAGAACAATGCAGAGCTAAAAAACATTGGCATTGGATATATTCTACACTAATGTAACCATTCATACAGATCAGATAATTTGGAGCGAACAATTGAAAAGCAAGCTATCATGCATACTGCTGTCACATAATGAACCAGGTATGTATGCAAGTACAGTGATACAGGACAACAGGTACTAACAAGAGCAAAGCAGCGGGCAGCATATTTGCGATATCCTGTCGTTCTTCTCAAACCGGAATTCTTCTTCGAGCAGATTTCCTGCAAAAAAGATCCGTAAGGCACATGCGGAAAAGTAGAAGTTGAAATTGTCATGTGATTTCATAGACAGTACCTCATCCTAGGAACGTGACCAGTGCATAACAAGGTTTTTCCATTCAATGTCTTCTAAATTTAGCACATGAGACTTCACCGGAAATTCGTTTATAGACTTGCCATCAAAGTGTGATTTCCTCAGGTAACACCGATACCGCTGCGATGCTTCCTTGAAAAGCACAAGCAAGCTTTGCTCGTCATGACTATCTAGATTGACCCTCGCCTAGTTACAACAATGTAATGTAAATCATTGATGTGTTCAATCAGCAGAAAACAGGAAAATAATAACCATGAATAATAGCACTTACACGTAAGTTGGACAGGAAGATGTGAAAATGGTGTTTGTCTTCACAATAATCTTCCCTTGACGAGAATATATGCACGTAGTCCCTAACAACATTGAAAGCATTATCTTTTAAACTGGGAATAAATGGAATGGGGTTCCAATCTGCAGGAATTGGCCGTCTCTGCAGTTGGGATAGGTCTTCGGCCAGTGGACTTGCTTTACTTTTTGCTGGAGTGGGATTTTTCTATGGTACAGCTGGTGCTATGGCAAATGA
Source organism: Triticum aestivum (assembly GCF_018294505.1). Classification (NCBI taxonomy): domain Eukaryota; kingdom Viridiplantae; phylum Streptophyta; class Magnoliopsida; order Poales; family Poaceae; genus Triticum; species Triticum aestivum. The sequence goes on from NC_057797.1 coordinate 228,879,821, forward strand.
AATCGGTATACCTTTTGCTGGAGTGCAGGTCCTGCGTGGTGGGGCTAGTGGTGTGGCCAGTGAAGTATGGGTACAATCTGCTGGAGTCGGTCCTACATTTTGTGTCACTGGTTGTACAGCCAATATAAGTGGGTTGCTGTCTGATTTCTCCGGCACCACCATGTTTTTCAAGGACTTTGCTGGTGCTTCTTCAGGTTCGGCAATCACCCTCTTCCTTTTTGATGTCTGATGCACAAGAACAACATTTGAGTGGAAAAGCATGGTATGATGACAGATGGAATATGTATTGATAATGGATGGGCATGGCATCTCGACATATATGATGAGTAAACTAAGCAGATGGCGGAGCAACAAAGTAGAAGAAATGCAAGACAACATATGCAAGATACTCGCAATCAATTAAACATTGCCAAATTAGAACAGGCGCCTTGATGGGTGAACAGGACATGCCATCTGCCTTTGACTCCCCGAGGTTAGAATAATCATTAGGATCATATTCTGAACAAGAATCAACATGTGGGGAGCATATGAGTTTCATTGCATCCAGAATGGCACTCAATGCCTTGGTGCCAATTTTGTAAGTCATTGCAGTGTTTAGCTTCAAGAGTGGACTGTTGCTAGTGTGACACAAAGCAGCTACACAGATCATAGTGTAGATATAACGGGAAAACCTTAAGCATCAGAGTAAAATTAGCAAAGTGGAATTTGCTGGAATATATGTGCTAGTATTGCCGGTACAGCTAGAAATGCTTTGGATACCAGCTCTCTTCAAGTGAAGGTGCGGTACTATTAATATCAGTGTAACTCTCAAAGGTGACACATCTCGTCGCATTTCCTTGCTATTCTTATAGGATTCAAGTGGGCAGGCCACTACACATCCTATTCCTATGTTTACAAGATCCTACGAATCAAAGAGGCTCAAAGTGTCCATCACAACCGACCGTATAGACCTCTACACTGCAAATGTCCCTGCTCATCTTCAGTACAAGGAACATACTGTACTACTATCATACTCCCTCCATTCCAAAATATAAGTCTTGGTAGAGATTTCCACTATGGATCACATATAGATGTATCCAGATACATTTTAGAGTGTAGATTCACTCATTTTGCTCCATATGTAGTCCATGGTGGAATTTATACAAAGACTTGTATTTAGGAACGGAGAGAGTACATATTAAAGAAGAACAGAAGAGGAACATGGTAAAGAAGAGCAAGCAGATTTTGGATAATAAAATGTTGGTTGCGCAGTGCCCACAAATGATGAACCAGAGCGCATTAAGAATGCAACTCCCAGCTGTCTCTCGACCATTTCAGGCGGTTGGATGAAGATCCTACGTCTCCTAACCCTTCTTCTTCCTCGTCTCTGATTCTTCCCATACAGAACGCTGCACGGGCCGCTAGCCGGACCACCAGCCCCCATCACCTGTGTTCCTCCTCCACCCCACCCCCACCCCCGCCCCAAACCCCACCTGCGTCGGTTTTCTTCGTTCGGTGAGGCCCCACAACTACCTGAGCCCATTCGATCGCACCGGCGCGAACTCCGGCGAGCTCTGAAAAATCGACTGACCCAATTTTGAAATTTAGTCTACTGTGATTTAACTAGTGTGGAATATAAAGGGGGAAAACCATAAGCATTGGGAGTATAGTGTTGAGCGTGCCATGGCGGAACTGAAGGTGCAAACTGGACAAAGACAACTTCACAACCAAGACAAGAAATCAGAGTAAAGCAGTGGCGATCTATTTGCTTGCTGCGATAAATAAGTTGAGCAGATACGAAAGAGTACCGCCTCTGGTGCGGCGCCGTGTACGCATCTTTTGAGAATTTGTCGATGCTGCGGTAGCGATGGCTGTCGGCGGCTTGGAAGCAGATCTAGGAGGGTAGACGGTGGCGGCGGGGCGTGGTGGACGAGACGGTCGTAGGAGCGGCGCCGTCAAGGTGGACGACGGCGGGGATGAAGCGAGAGGACAGGGTGCAAGGATCCCGGTCTGAAGCTGTGGATGAGAGAGGTCAATCTCTTGTAATGGACGGCGACGTCGGGGTATCAGCTCCGGCATGATGGAGGAGGACGACGGTGGATGGTGTGGCAGACGGCGGCAGACGGAGGAGGGTGCAGTGGAGAGGGTGTTTTGGTGCACATGGAGTATGAATGGGGAAAAGGGAGGTAGAGAGGAAGGGGGAACCATGTATTCAGGGCGCGCTTGTCTCAAATGCGAGGAAATTTACAAACTTCGCCCCCGTTTCAAATTTCTACTACATCACAACAACATTAGTCGGCTGGGGATAGGACAGTAATCTCGCATAGACCGAATATTTGTCGACGAGAGTTTGTTTTTGGCGCCCACCATGTATGAATATGAATTGGGGAGGGAGTCGATTTCGGCCAAGGACACACTGTGTTTTGGTGCCCACCGTGTATGATTCTGGGTGGGAGGCGGTTACGTCACGTTTGGGTGAAATTACAAACCTACCCCTATCGAAATCTATAGAAATCCAGCAGATAGGCTTTGTGTGGCAGGGATAGGCAGTAGTGATTTCCATCTCGCAGATTTTGGTTTCGGGCGGTTACTGCGACTTTCCCCGCTTTGTTCAAATTTTGCAGAGTGCACGTTTACCGTGCCAACTCAATTCGAATCCCGTTTGTATTCTATTTTTTTCGGGCGGGACCCATTTTCAATTGGAATGACAGTCTATAGACATCATTTTTTATATATACTTTCAAAAACACAACACCATTTATACATAAATATGGTTTACAAATGGCATGATCTCAGATTCATAAGGTTGTTTCCATCAATTTGGATTTTCAGATATTTGAAACCACTTTATGTTGAAATCCAATGTATGGATTTCTCGCTAACTGTCTCCAATTAATGTGTGTTTCATGCGGGTTTTTTTACTTCTCAAACATGTATAATGTGTTTCACACACGCAACATATAGTGTAATCCCGTTTGGACATTAATTGCATATAAACCATGCATTGTTTGTAATTGAAGAATCTATGGATCACCAATATTGATAAACTATATAACATTACATGTATGCCCAAATTCAAATGAATATGCATGTTTGATACACCAATTTGCGTTATGATATTATCAATGTCGTGATCTCCATTTTAAATATTTGAATCCCCTTTAATCCAGATATTCATCTCATATAGCTATCACTCATGATTATATAGGAGTATCTCTTTGGACCTATACGCGTTCATCGTCTCTCAGGTATCTCTCATGCTACCTGTATGTCGACAATGATCTTTTATCTTCGTAACACACTAACGATACTCTCTCCCTCGACCTTCATCACTCTATCTCTCTCTAAGTATATCTCGCTCCCTGCTATGTGTCTCTAACTATGATTCTCCATGTGGAATCTCTTTCTCTCACACAAACACAAAACTTTGTCTCCCGTGGTCTCATTTCTCTCTACTATCCCCATGTGTGCCACTCGCACACCCCTCATACAGAGATGTCTTTCGCTCCTTAGATATGAGAACCTACGACTCTTCCTCTTCAATATCTCTTTCTCACACACAAACACAAACTCTGTCTCCCAGGGTCTCATATTTCTCCATTGTTCTCTTGTATGTCGCTCACACCCTAGAGATGTCTCACACACAAACACAAACCCTCTCTCCCTAGAGATATCTTGCGTTCCCTCGTATGTCTCTCTAGCTATCACTCTCGTTGTGAAATATCTTTCTCTCTCGCAGACACAAAACTCCGTTTCTCTGGATCTCATTTCTCTCTGATATCTGTTTGTATGTGACTCACATGCACCCTCTCTCTATCTCTCTCACACCCACACACATAACCCAGCCTTCTGATCCACTCGACTCCTATCTCTAACGCACACTAGCTAGCATCTTTATCTTTCTATTTATCTGTTTCTCCATCAATCTTCTTTCTCGCCCTCACTCTTGATTCCTATCACGCACACTACATATTTTCTCTCTACATGCAGTCAAGTGCCCTCTCACACACATATATAACTTCACCCTTTGAACCACCCGATGGTCATCTCCAACACCCAAACTAGCGGATGTCCCTCTAGCTAGAATCTCCATCTCTGTATCTATCCGTAGTTTCTCCGTCAACATTTCTTTCTTACACGGAGTCTTGCTTCCTGTAACCCACACTATATATGTCTCTCCATACATATGCATTTATAGGTTGGTCTCTTTTGCACAATAGTTGCGCCTCACTCCCTCTGCTCGCCATAGATGCATGCTCCAGCCCACGCCACTATCTCTTAAAGACAAAAACACATGCAGAATTGTCGGGCCTTCTTCCCTGCATTCTCACATGCATGCATATTGTCATACCGATCTGTCTCTCCCATGTCGTTGATCTTATGACTTATGTCTTCTTTCTTTTATCTCAATCATGTGCGTGCGTACACACACATCCCACGTATACATGTATACCTCTAACACATGCACGTTCAAGGTCTCTATGTCTCCATACGCAGTTAATTACCCTCAATCCTAACGCCGCATCAAATCGTTCTCCTCTTTTGTGCACATAACTTTCGCCTGGATGGGTAAAACACACACTCACACTTAACAATCTCCTTCTAGCTACCCCCCGCCTCTCACTCTTCCCCTATATCCCCGAAACCAATAAGACCATCCCTTTGTCTAATTCCCGCCTACATGCATGTAACAGCCTGGATTTTGGCCCTTTTCTTTTTCTTTTTGATTTATTGGTCTTTGCTCTGTTTTTCTTTTTGGAGTGGTTCTGTGGCCTTGTCACCTGGGAAATCATCCTCTTTTTCCCTCTCAAGTGGCTCATCATTCCCAAAACCTTGCCAAGATCATGTCACTTCACTGCTTGACCAAACCCTAATTTCTTTTTCTCAGGAATATTCCTTTTTCTATTAAAGGAATAACCCTGTCTGCCCTAGGTTGTGAAGCAACCTTTATTTCCATTGCACCTAAAATTCCCAAATAATTCTCATAAATTGTTTGGGTCATATCTTCCTCAAATATGGTAAAATATTTCATTTGTCATGTTTATCATCTTGCTCAAATAATTCATTTCCTATTCTGCCCTAAATGGCACATTGTGAAGCAAGTGTTGTTTTCCTTTTCCCAATTGACCTCAAACTCCTTGGACACTTTTTCCTGTCCATATAATTGCCACATGCCAAAATGCAACCTCATTTGCCTAGTAATTATTTAATTATGATTTTCCAAAGTTTCTATCCAGAAAGAAGCTTTGTGAAGGAGGTGCAAGCTAGGCATATCCAAATGAGTTGCAATTTTGCATGATCCCGCATATCATTATATCATAGCCCTCCACCAAAATAGAGCTCATGTAATGCCTCCATGTGAGCTCACCTTCAATTCTTTGATTCTGTCCAAAATTTCAGTTTGTGAAGCAAGTATATTCATATAACCTACCTCCACCCATTTTGGGCATGTTTCATCAAGCCAATATTTCTCTAGAATTTTTGCAAGTTTCTGGTCAGCAAGGATGTTTGTGAAGCAAGTACCATTTTGGTGAATCCAATTGGTATGAAACTTATACAACATCTTTATATGATCAAATCATGAAGCCTTGCCAAACTTGAGCTCAAGTGGCCACACCATTTGAGTGTACCATCCTGATCAAGTTTCTAGACCATTTTGATCAGTTGCAAAGCAACTATGATTTATATTGATCCAATTTTTCTCCAAGTTATCAGGACGAAAGTCCTTCTTTACCTCAACCTCGCAGACAACTCCATTGAATCCAAAACCCTTCCTGTTGATCACTAGTGCTCACCCAAGTTTATTGCAGTAAACTTCAGAGGGTTCTCACCGTTTAAACCGATCACTTTTAACCGAACTACCACCATAGCTGAGACCTACCCTGGATGAACTACCCACTAGAAAACAAGTTCCAGCCCCTCTCCCCCGCTACATGCCAGTGCACGCGGTGACCGCGTTAATGGGAAGTCCGTGCGCGCGCTCTGCTGCCGTTGGCCGCGCCCAGGATGGATTCTTACTCGGGCCCCTCTCCCCCTCGTCGTCTTAGCGCGCGTGAGCATGTCCATTGTCTTCCTCTCATTGTCGCCGATCATTTGGACCCCACTCCCCCTCCGGCAGCTTCCTCACCGACGCAAACCGCCGTGTGCCCACGGGCGCACAGTGGTCGTTTGGATCTGTGTGTGCCCTGGCCGCTTCCTCCCCGTGTTCCGGCGTCGCCTCTGCCCTGTGAGAACCTCAACTGTGTCTCCCTCGTCGCTTGCCCCCTAGTTCATGCACGCGCACACGCGTCCGCGGTGCCGGCCACGCATCCGCGGCGACGGCAGGGCGGCACCTCGCCCCGCGGCTATTTAAGGCGACCCCGAGACCCTCCGAGCTCACCCACAGCCTCACCCCTCCTCTCTAAGCCTCCCCGACCACCCAAACGAGCTCGAGGAGCTCTCATTCCTTCCCCTCGTCACCACGGCCGCCGCTCTGTCCCAGCTAAATTCGCTTAAAGCCGCCCCCCTCCTTGCCTTCTTTCACCGCCAGAGCCCCTATCTACATCTGGCGACCCTCCCCTGCCGTTTCCCTCACCCTCCGGCGCACTAGGGAGCCATGCCCGTCGCCGCCCGACATAGCCGTCCGCTGCGGTCGAGGATGCTCCCGTTCCCGCCGTCTTCAGCAACCGGGAGGCCGACCAGGCGATGCTCGATCCCCCGAGCAAGTTGGTGTGCCGAGCGCCGCGGGAGGCGGCCAGAATCGCTGACGAGCCCCGTCGGGACCCTTCTCTGCCGCGGCCAGGCGCAGGCGAGAGGAAGGGGACGAAGGCGCTGACCCCCTCCACTCTAGCTGGTCGCGGGCCCCGCGCGTCAGCCCCTCGCCCGTTGACCCCGCCCCTCCACGTTAGTTAAGTGGAGACGAATTCTCAGGCAATCCGTTTCCTTCTTCCGAAAGCGTATTTTGCTTCTACTTCAGCGAAAGTACGCTTTCCTTCTCTGAAGACGTAGTTTCTCTCTGTTACAGCGGGAATACGTTTTCCGCAAGAGAAGACGTATTTCCTGGAGTGCGCTTTCAGTTTTTCCGGCTAAGGGCCTGTTTGTGATGGTTTTATTTACAAATGGGTCCCTGGGAGAAAAACAACTATAACTTTTTAACCACAACTCTAAATCAGGTGATTCCAAAGCCCACTTCTTTGTTTCGTCAAGCCCTTTCCGATGGAATCAGTTTCACCATGTTTTGAAATTCTGAAAATGACCATTTTTGCCCCTGCCCTTATTCAGCCCCCTCCGAGAGAGTACGTTTTCCGGCGATCCTTTCCGCGAGTTTCTCGCACTTTCTTCTGGTGATTTCTTCCACCACAGGCAAGCCACACCCTCCATTTGCATGATTGTAATGCAATGACATGGTTTAAATTATTTGAACTTGTTTAAAATATTGCTTTAGCTACATGACTTTGGGCGTGGCAATTTCTCGGAGTTGTATTTTGATCTTGTTATTGCCATGACGTTGCTTGGAGTTCTAGGACTTATATTTTGCAGCTTATGTGGTTGACATGTTGCCATTGGATTATTAGTGGCTTATGTTATGATTATTTTCATGGTGGTGTTGGATATGATATTTTGGAGTATTACTTTGGATGTCATGCTGCCTTTGGATTATTAGTGGTTAGTATGATTAGTTTCATGATGATGCATGTTATTATATTTTTGGAGTATTACTTTGGATATCATGCTGCCTTTGGATTATTAGTGGTTAGTATGATTATTTCCATGATGGTATCTGTTATTATATTTTTTAGTATTACTTTGGATGTCATGCTGCCTTTGGATTATTAGCGGTTAGTATGGTTGTTTTCATGATGATATCTGTTATTATATTTTGTAGTATTACTTTGGGTGTCATGCTGCCTTTGGATTATTAGCAGTTAGTATGATTGTTTTCATGATGATATCTGTTATTATATTTTGGAGTATTACTTTGGATGTCATGCTGCCTTCGGATTATTAGTGGTTAGTATGATTATTTTCATGATGCTAGTTGATGTTCTATTGCTTGGAGTATTATTTTCGGAAATGATGTTTACATGTGGATCTTAGCCGAATAGCTTTGTTCTTGTTATTGGAGTAGTAGGATTATTATTTTCGGAATCATCATGACAGTAGTGTTGTGCTACCCTTGGAGTATTTTGAGATGATGAGATTATGTTTGGATTATTTGTTGGATATTGTTATGACTTGGATTATAGTTTGATAGTTGATATCGGAGTATCAGTTACCACAGTTATATTTTTGGGGATAAATTCAGTCATTAAGTTGGTCAGGTGCCACCGAACCAGGCTTTTTGCAGTGCAACCACATTTGCCTTTTTGGGAAGGCCCTAATGCGTTCTATTGTCGTGCCTCTCGCCGGTGCCTCCAACTAGGGAAGGTTATGTGCGTGCGTACCCTGGCCCGGTAAGCAGACATAACCTTGTGTGTCCGTTGTTGTTTTTATGGATCCGAGTCCCCGAGTGGGAGTGTCCCCGAGTGGGAGTGTTTTGACCACGACGGTGGTCGGGGTGTCTTTGGTAGACACGGGGTCACCCAGGACCAGCCCGTTGGGGATTTGGGTCAGAGTGGCCGGGAGAGTGGATGGCAATGGAAGGGTTTTGTCGGAATGCCGTTGGTCCACCCGAATGGGAGTGCGAGGCCATGGGTTCCGTGGTGTGGGTACAATGTGCTACCTCTACAGAGTGTATTTAATCTATCGATAGTCACGTCCGTACTTGGTCCCACCATTCGATCAACACTCACATGACGGAATGACTTATAGGTGATTTATATGTTGATATGTTGAGCAGTACAGACTGGCAGGATGTTGATGATGATGTTGGAGACCAAGTGTTGGTCATGGTTGTGATCGCCGGAAAGATCACAGTTTGAGACCAAGTGTTGGTCATGGTAGTGATCGCCGGAAGGATCACCGTTTGGTTTTGATCACGAAGTGATCGAGATGGTATATTGCTTGGCCGGTTAGCCAAGAGAGATATGGTTATGGAGATATGAGATGTTGGTTCATTAGTATTGTATATAGTTTCATATCATGCTTAGTAGTTGCTGTCGTATCATGGTAGATGTTAATTTAATTAACCTGCTTAATGCTATGTTATTGTCTTGCCTTGATGTTTTTGGTTGTTGTGAGCTTGCAAGTACATTCAATGTATTTACCTGGCGTGTCATGCCAGATTGCGGGTGATGCCGTGATTGCTTGATTGCTTGTCGTGGTTTCCGTTCGTGCGAGCTAGATCGTGTCCCAGCCAGAGTCCCTGCAGAGTGGAATTCACCACCTTCGCCGTTGTTCCACTGCTAGAAGTTTTCCGCTGCTACGAGTTGTTCCACTGCTAGCATAGAGCAAGTGTAGTATCGCAGGCGTAGTGCTGATGTGATCATTGTAACATCAGACCCGTGTAATGATATGCCAGAAGAAACACAAGGCTTAGAGCTCAGAGCTGATATAAAGGGCAAAGCAGATGTCCCTATTGTTCAAGTTGGCACTTCCACTGATGGGCACCATAAAGGTATGGAGAGCTTTTCTTTAACCAACTCTCCTAGCTTACTAGATATTCACGAACTAGTTCAAAATCATACCTTGGATATTATTGATGGTGCCCATTTGATTTCCGAGGAAGGTTTGGACCTGTGGATTCAGCACTTTGCTCCAGCAACACAGGGAGAAGTAAACACATTCAAAATTGACATACCTGTAAGTTGGTTTAACTTCATAATTCAGCTTCTCCTCACTCCTGATAAGTTTGGTTGGGTAATGCATCTGCTGAAATCTGAGCTGTGGAAAATGCTTACTGCAAATTGTGATTCTGAAGAGACTATCTTATTCCATATACCTGATAGACCTGCTACTTCACAGGCTCCAAGTTGTAAAGAAATAATGTTGGGTCTGGGAAAGGAAAATGAGGGTATAAGCTCTACTGCTCACTCCTCAAGTAGAACTGGAAGCCCACTCAAGCAAGTGTCCCCCAATAAAGTCATCCAGTTGCCACTAGGTGAAGCTGTCTCAAGGAAAAGAAGAGATAAAGAGCCGCTTGTGGAGACTCGAGAAAGAAGGAGTGATCTAATTAAGAAAGACAACAATGGTTATAGAAGGAAATCATGTGATGCTACCTCTTGCTTACATTGTAATGCTATTCCACCCATTGTGCACAACAAAGTGGTAAAACATCTGGCAAAAACATTTTGCAAAGTGTCTGAGGATGAGGTACAGGACAAGCTTTCAAAGAGTCCCAAGAAGAAGGGCCAAGAGGATGTGGCCAAGGTCTCCAAGGTCACTGGTGCTACAACTCCTTAGGGTGTGCCATGAAGAACTGTCACATTAGTAATAGTACCAGGAATATTTTGAGAAGGGCTAGTTTGATGGTTGAATGTATGATATCTGATGTGCTTGATGTATTCGGAACATGTTTAATGTCTGTCTCAAAAACTTGGTGCCTTCTTTTGCCTACTGCTATATTGATCAGTCTGATTGAGCTCTGGATTTGTGGCTTCTATGAAGATATTGAAGTTAATATGCTCCCTAGCAGAAATGTTGTGTTACATCTGTTACTCATGTTATTGAAAATATGCACTGATTCTTGTTACTTCTTGTATGAGATCTCAAACTGTATTGGGTCACAGTCATCCAATTTCTATACTTTGCATGAGTTTGGTATCATACCAGGAGATGGGGCCTGGTATCAAAATTTGTCCAACCAGTTAGTTAACCATGAGTAGAAACAAATCCTGGAATATTTTGAACTGGAACATTAGGGGTTTGAATTCTCCTGAAAAATGGCTGGCTATTAGGAAAAAAATTGAGGATAGTGCTGCTGGTATTTTGTGCTTACAAGAAACAAAGAGACAAAATCTGGATTTGGCCTATATTCAAAACTTCTGTCCACAAAGATTCAACAAATTTGAATACCTGCCTTCAATTGGGGCATCTGGAGGTATTTTGACTGCTTGGAATGGGACTCTTTTTATGGTCAATTGCTCTTCCAAAATAAATTTTCACTAACTATGCAGTTCACTTGTACATCTACCCTTAAACCATGGATCCTCACAAATATCTATGGACCTTGCAACATTGAAGAGAAATTGGAATTTATTGATTGGTTTACAAATATTCAAATGTCTGATGATGTTGATTGGATTGTTATGGGGGATTTTAATTTCATTAGGTCACCTGAAGACAGAAATAGACCTGGTGGATATGTTAATCAGATGTTACTATTCAATGAAGCTATTAGTAATTTGGGGGTAATTTAATTACCTCTTAAAGGGAGACAGTTCAGTTGGAGCAACATGCAAGATAGTCCTCTACTTGAAAAATTAGACTGGTTCTTCACTTCTGCTGCATGGATGACTACTTACCCTGACACCACTGCTCTGCCTCTTGCAAAGCCAATCTCAGACCATTTGCCTTGTGTAATAAAAATTGGCACAACAATAACCAAGTCAAGGGTTTTCAGATTTGAGAATTATTGGTTGAAGCACAGCTCTTTCAAAGATATTGTTCAAACTGCATGGAACATTCCTGTTGGTTATAACGATCCAGCAAAGAAGATTAATGCTAAATTCAAAAACTTGTGGAGAGCACTCAAACTTTGGGCAAAGAACATACCCTGTCTCAAAAAGCAGATTGATGAGTTGAATGAATGTATATTGCTATGGGACTTCCTGGAGGAATTCAGAGACCTAACTTTATTTGAGCATAACTGCAGAGAGCTGTTGAAAGAAACACTACTAACTGTCCTCAGTAATCAGAAGATTTATTGGAAGCAGAGAGGTAAAATCAAGGGGGTCAAATTTGGTGATGAAAATACAAAATTCTTTCATACAAAGGCTTCAATTAATCACAGACATAACAAAATTGCAATGCTCATGAATGAGGACCAAGTGGAAATTACTGATCATGAAGGGAAGGTTGCAATCCTTTGGGAGGCTTTTAAGAAGAGACTGGGTCACTCCAATGGCCATTCCATGCACTTCAATTTACAGGACCTGTATGAAAACAGAGTGGATCCACAAATTTTCCAAGATCTTGAGAAACCTTTCTCTCAGGAAGAAATTTATGAGGTAGTAAAAAACTTGCCCACAGAAAAATCCCCAGGTCCTGATGGATTTAATAATGAGTTCCTCAAAGTTTGTTGGGACATTATCAAACTGGATGTTACTGAACTTATCATTGCCTTTCATGCTGGAAATGTGAATTTGGAAAGCATCAACACTTCTTATATGACACTCATTCCAAAAAAGGAGGTACCTATATCCCCTAATGACTTCAGGCCAATTTCATTGCTTAATGGGGTTCTCAAAATCATTACTAAACTACTGGCAAACAGATTACAAAAAGTAATCCTCAAGATGGTACACATCAACCAATATGGATTCTTAAAGAATAGAGTGATTCAAGATTGTCTTGGTTGGGCCTATGAATATATACATCAGTGCCACAAGTCAAAAGAAGAATTGCTTGTAATCAAACTGGATTTTGAAAAGGCTATTGACACTATTGAACATCAGGCTATAATGGACATCTTAAGAGCTAAGGGATTTGGTGAAAGGTGGATAACTTGGATGCACATGCTCTTCAATTCTGCATCCTCTGCTGTAATGTTAAATGGGGTACCTGGGAAGAAATTTTATTGTAGAAGAGGAGTAAGACAAGGAAACCCCCTTTCACCTCTTCTGTTCCTACTGGCAGCTGACTTGGTACAATCAATTTTGAATAAAGCCATGACAAGGGATTTAGTCACACCACCACTTCAAGTGAACTCCTTCCCTGACTTCCCTATTGTTCAGTATGCAGATGATACTCTTGTTATCATGCAAGCAAGTGCTAGACAACTAGTATGCCTCAAAGCTCTACTAAACACATTTGCATCTGCCACAGGCCTAAAAGTAAACTATGGGAAATCAATCTTGGTGCCAATAAACATTGCAGAAGACAGAGTAGATATTTTCACAAACACTTTGCAATGTTCCAGAGGGCAAATTCCATTCACTTATCTGGGGCTACCTTTGGGTATTTATAAACCAACTTTGGAGCAGTGTTTGCCTATAGTCAATAGAATTGCTAAGAGGATTACTGGCATTTCCACTTTCATGACTCAGGCAGGGAAGGTTTTGTTCGTTAAATCTGTGTTGGCTTCTTTAGCAGTTTACTTCATGTGTTGTTTGGACATTCACATCACTATTAAACACCAGATCATCAAATATTTAAGGCATTGCCTATGGAGGAGTCCTGATATGGAAGATAGGAGACCAGCCTTAGTTGCATGGCACACAGTTTGCAGACCAAAAAATCAGGGTGGCTTGGGAGTCCTGGATATCTTCACACAACATAGAACTCTTCTCATGAAAAATCTTCATAAATTTTACAACAGACATGACATCCCTTGGGTGAGTTTAATTTGGGAATCATACTACAGCAATGGGCAACTTCCAGGGGATCAAAAAGTGGGCTCCTTCTGGTGGAAATCCAATCTAGCACTCATTGATCAGTTCAAAGCTATAGCAAGATGCAATGTGGGAGATGGCAAAAGTGCTCTGTTCTGGGATGATATGTGGCACCAATTTGTTCTCAAGCATAAGTTTGATCACCTGTATTCCTTTGTTAGAGATCCTCACAGAAGTGTTCAACAAGTGATCAACACTGAATATCTCCAAGATTTATTCCATCTTCCTCTCACTACACAGGCATATGAGGAGTTCCTACAAATGGAAGACATGTGCATTTCCATAAGACAATCAGAATACTTAGATGCACTAGATACTTGGAGTTACATCTGGGGAAATGAATTCTATTCATCAATTAAAGCCTATAAGGTGTTAATTGGCCACAAACAAAGTCCACCACACTACTCATGGATTTGGAAAAGCTCCTGTCAGCCCAAGCACAAAGTTTTTTTCTGGATGCTATTGCATGACAGAGTAAACACAAGGAATCTTTTAAGAAGGAAAAATTTTGAATTGGAAGTTTACAATTGTGCAGTGAGGAACTGTCAACAGGAAGAAACTCCGCATCATCTTTTTTGGGGATGTCCTTTTGCCATAAGATGCTGGGATTTCATCTGTCCTTACAGAACACCAAACTTGTCAGTTTTGGAGGCATATCAAGACCTCAAAGATAAGCTCAACTACCCTTTCTTTATGGAGATTATCATATTGGGATCATTGGCCATCTGGATATCTAGAAACAACAATTTTTTTGATAATATAACTCCTTCATTTCTTGGCTGGAAACTCATATTCACTGAGGAGCTAAAGCTTCTCAAATACAGGATCAAGAACAAATATGAAGTGCAGTTCTCTGCTTGGTTGGATTCATTGTTGTAACTATGTATAGAGTTCCTTGTTGTTTTTTTTGGTTTTTTTGTGGTTCTCAGCTGTAGTTTAGCTTAGTTCTTTTTTGGTAGTTTCTCTTTTGTTCTTCTTGTTTTCTTTTGTTAGGCTTATCTCAAGCCCACCAGACTATTGCTGTTCGCTCTTCTTTAATTAATTAATAAAAGTTGCAGTGGGGTGTTTACCCTACTGTTTATAGTCAAAAAATAAGAGCTGATTTGTTCTATGTCAAGCAGTGTCGTATTCCAGAGACTTCTCCTCGATCTCTAGGCTAGAATACGGGGCGTTCCGGTTTCTCTGAGCTGGGGTGCCACAGGCTTGGTATCAGAGCAGGTCTGGCTGTAGGACGCCCTAGTTAGCGCGAGCGGTATAAACTGGTAGAAATCGGTAGTTTAAAGTCCGACTTGTCTATTGCATTTGGTTTCTGCATTTGTTTGTTGCATAGCATGCATATAGGCTTTTTATTTTGTTACTAATGGTTTAATCTGGTGAGTGTAGATGGCATCGGTCCGGATCCACTACAGCTCAGCCATTGCATTTCTCCAGTTTTCTTTTCTTGCTCATTCTTTGGTGTTGGGCGTCATTTCTGTCCCGGCAGAGTGATGCCTAGTGATCCTGACACTGTTTGCAAAAATGGTGCCCAGGTATCGCGCCAAATTATTTCCTTCAGCCCCACATTTTGTTTCGGTGGTAGACATGCTTCTATCATGGGTCGTCCTTTTTCTTGTTTTTTGGCAACCATTAATGATCGTAGTTATGAAGAAAGGGCCATGTCAGCAGCCTCGGTTTTTCCCCCGCGATCCTATTTCTTGGACGAGTACGGACCTTTTTCTGTCCGCTTGATAATAATGTGGTTGCGACCTTCGTGTCCCGCAACATGATTACCGAGTGCGTCCTCGCCTCTGAGCTAGTCCAGGTTGCTACCTGGCTAAGCTAGCACTTGGTGTAGCGCTGTTTACACCAATTCTTCCACACATTTATTCGTCCTCATGCACATCGTCACAGCATGCTAGACCGTAGGACCGGAGATCTCGCGAGATTTGTGTGCTTAAGTAGGCATGCATATTGTGTGACTAGCAGTAATATGTGATATTGATTGTGTGTGAATTGATTGTTGTTGTGTGTTTTTAGTTGAGTTTTCTTTTGCTTCTTTCTTTTTGGGCCCCGGTGTTACATTATTTTCCCCCTATAAAGAGTTGTTCAGCAACTGACACCGGACTTGAAGAAGTAATTAGTATTTCAAATATTTGGAAGAAGCTCAGCTAAACATTATGGCCTTCTCAGTCAACAACATGATATACAAAATATCTACTCAGAATGCCAATTGTGTCTTGGATTGATTATCCGCATCAATTCTACAGCAGTAATGATCCAGCCAGCAGAAAGACAAGTCAGATGCAAGACCAACGGTATATTTTTTAGTCAAAGGTATGGAGCATAGGAAAAGTCTTGGCTTGGCAATAAATGATACTTGAAATATGTTATACTCCAAGAGAAAGTCAGGATGTGATATTCTCAAGGAAGATAGTCAAACAAATTTTCTCATGCAAATGATCAGCCGCAAAATATTATGAACGTGTGCATGGATTTCAGTCTGCATATCAGTATGAAGTTTTGGATATAAGAAACCCAGCATTATTCCACATGCTATCGGAAGAAATTTATGAGGCAAGGCTCCTCAAAATTTTTCCTGATCATGATATGTGAACTATTTCCGGCCCACGGTACCCGGTCTTTCTCAACAAGATACCTCGGTAAAAGCTTCTGACAAATGGAAATGAATGTTTCTCAATAAGCAAACCCGAGGAGAAGCTTCTCAAGTATGGAACTCAAGTTTCTCCAGCACAATAATCTGACCAAGCTTCGGGTGTAAGCTATCGAGATTTCTTCTGCACGCTACCCAGACAAAAGCCTCGAGCAGAATCTAAGTCTTCCTCAGCAAGCTACTTGGATGGCTTCCCCCGTAAGCCACCCAGTTCGCGTCAGTACCACACTATGCACCATTCCCAGAGATTATATGATGAGTTGGCAGTATATGGCAGTACCTCTCAAGGATCAAATTTGCAATAATTTTGTCAGAGGAACAATTCAGTCAAAACATATGCCTGCCGCAATAATATTCAGTTTCATATGATTATTATACATATGGTATGCATGTATCCTGGGTCATATCGGTCACTTATATGGGATACAACACTGATCCAACAGATATACCTAAGAAAGAAATGAGCTTCGTACAGCTAGAAACCCCGAGTATATGTCACATATGCCCGAACACAGGTCAGAAAATAAGCAGAAGGAATAATGCCAACAATATTGCACTAGCCACAGTCATGGTCATACGAAGAATCAAGGACAGTTGTGGCCAAGTTATTTCAGCAAGGTATCCTGCCAAAGAAAATCATGACCGTTAAAGGGTGAGACTGACAACAAAGGTATGATGTATTTTCCACGACCATCAGGGTCCGGATACTCAAGTCAGTTGGAGGCCATAATTCCATATGGATCCACAAAGATATACATCTTCAGAGGCCTACTCTATTTACAAGGATTTTCATATCCCGCTGACCCGCTTGACATGGTTAGTGGGGAATATCCAAGTCTGTTCTGTCAGATCCAAGATTCCTTTGCAACCTCAACAGTTTGACCTCAGCGGCAATGTTAAAACAAATCACAGCGTATTACCAAAAATGGGTATACCGATAAAATAAGAAAGTCAAAAGCCGAATAATCAGCTCTGACTCGGTGTACTCACCGACGAAATCAAGTACCCGGTCAGTCTGTCAGGAAAAGCATTTGTCCGTCAACCCCTGTCGGGCAAAGTATCCAAATGTAAATGTTTGGGGGTATGACATAACTATAACTCCATACACCGTTATATTACTCATGACAGAAGGCAGTCAAATCTCTGGTATATGCCACATGCTCGAGCCAAAGGAAATAAATCAAGATAAATCAGTACAGTCAGACCCCGTCAGAAGATGGCCATGATTAATTCTAAGCATTTATTGAACCAAGAAGGCTTGCAGCAACCCCATGACAGAAATAAAATGGTTTTCATGACCAAAAAGAAATTTATGATCAGATCCATCGGACATCACCGCAGATATGAGAAAATAAACGTCAGCAAAGGATTTGGTATATGAGCAAAGACCCATCAAAATTTGGGAAAATCCACCCCAGAGCAAGGTAAGTTGATCATCTGAAATTCTCAGGGGAACAATAAATAAAGGAAAAAGGATGCCCGAGTTGGAAACTGTATCCTCAAGTCATACTTGTTCCCAAGCAACTAAATCTCGAGGATGAGATTTATTTAAGGGGGCAAGAGTTGTAACAGCCTGGATTTTGTCCCTTTTCTTTTTCTTTTTGATTTATTGGTCTTTGCTCTGTTTTTCTTTTTGGAGTGGTTTTGTGGCCTTGTCACCTGGGAAATCATTGTATTTTTCCCTCCCAAGTGGCTCATCATTCTCAAAACCTTGCCAAGATCATGTCACTTCACTGCTTGACCAAACCCTAATTTCTTTTTCTCAGGAATATTCCTTTTTCTATTAAAGGAATAACTGCGTCTGCCCTAGGTTGTGAAGCAACCTTTAAGTCCATCACTCTAAAATTCCCAAATAATTCTCATAAATTGTTTGGGTCATATCTTTCTCAAATATGGCAAAATATTTCATTTGTTATGTTTATCATCTTGCTCAAATAATTCATTTCCTATTCTGCCCTAAATGGCACATTGTGAAGCAAGTGTTATTTTCCTTGTCCCAATTGATCTCAAACTCCTTGAACACTTTTTCCTGTCCATATAATTGCCACATGCCAAAACGCAACCTCATTTGCCTAGTAATTATTTAATTACGATTTTCCAAAGTTTCTATCCAGAAAGAAGCTTTGTGAAGGAGGTGCAAGCTAGGCATATCCAAATGAGTTGCCATTTTGCATGATCCCTCATATCATCATATCATAGCCCTCCACCAAAATAGAGCTGATGTAATGCCTCCATGTGAGTTCACCTTCAATTCTTTGATTCTGCCCAAAATTTCAGTTTGTGAAGCAAGTATATTTTATCTTGCTCCATTATGGCTGCCAATTTTTCTAGGCCTTATATTATTCATATAACCTACCTCCACACATTTTGGGCATGTTTAATCAAGCCAATATTTCTCTAGAATTTTTGCAAGTTTCTGGTCAGCAAGGATGTTTGTGAAGCAAGTACCATTTCGGTGAATCCAATTGGTATGAAACTTATACATCATCTTTATATGAGCAAATCATGAAGCCTTGCCAAACTTGAGCTCAAGTGGCCACACCATTTGAGTGTACCATCCTGATCAAGTTTCTGGACCATTTTGGTCAGTTGCAAATCAACTATGATTTATCTTGATCCAATTCTTCTCCAAGTTACCAGGATGAAAGTCCTTCTTTACCTCAACCTCGCAGACAGCTCCATTGGATCCAAAACCCTTCCTGTTGATCACTAGTGCTCACCCAAGTTTACTGCAGTAAACTTCAGAGGGTTCTCACCGTTTAACCGGATCACTTTTAACCGAACTACCACCATAGTAGAGACCTACCCTGGATGAACTACCCACTATACAACAAGTTCCAGCCACTCTCCCCCGCTACATGCCAGTACACGCGGTGACCGCGTTAATGGCAAGCCTATGCGCGCGCTCTGCTGCCGTTGGCCGCTCCCAGGATGGATTCTTGCTCGGGCCCCTCTCCCCCTCGTTGTCTTAGCGCGCGTGAGCATGTCCATTGTCTTCCTCTCGTCTTCGCCGATCACCTGGACCCCGCTCCCCCTCCGGCAGCTTCCTCACCAACGCAAACCGCTGTCTGCCCACGGGCGCACAGTGGCCATTTGGATCTGTGCGTGCCCTGGTTGCTTCCTCCCCGTGCTTCGGCGTCGCCTCTGCCCCGTGAGAACCTCAACTGTGTCTCCCTTGTTGCTTGCCCCCTAGTTCATGCACGCGCACACGTGTCCGCGGCGCCTGCCACACGTCTGTGGTGATGACAGCACGACACCTCACCCGCGGCTATTTAAGGCCACCCCGAGACCCTCCGAGCTCACCCACAGCCTCACCCCTCCCCTCAAAGCCTCCTCGACCACCCAAACGAGCTCGAGGAGCTCTCATTTCTTCCCCTTGTCACCACGGCCGCCGCACTGTCCCGGCTAAATTCGCTCAAAGCCACCCCCCTCCTTGCCTTCTTTCACCCCAGAGCCCCTATCTACATCGGGCGACCCTCCCCTGCCGTTTCCCTCACCCTCCGGCGCACCAGGGAGCCATGCCCGTCGCCACCCGACGTAGTCGTCCGCTGCGATCGAGGCTGCTCCCGTTCCCATCATCTTAAGCAGCCAGGAGGCCGACCAGGCGATGCGGCTCGATCCCCCGAGCACGTTGGTGTGCCGAGCGCCGTGGGAGGCAGCCAGAATCGCCGACGAGCCCCGTCGGGACCCTTCTCTGCTGTGGCTAGGCGCGGGCGAGAGGAAGGGGACGAAGGCGCTGACCCCCTCCCCTCTAGCTGGCCGCGGGCCCCACGCATCAGCCCCTCTCCCGTTGACCCCGCCCCTCCATGTCAGTTAAGTGGAGACGAATTCCCAAGCAATCCGTTTCCTTCTTCCGAAAGCGTATTCTGCTTCTACTTCAGCGAAAGTACGCTTTCCTTCTATGAAGACGTATTTTCTCTCTGTTACATCGAGGAATGCGTTTTCCGTAGGAGAAGACGTATTTCCTGCAGTGCGCTTTCAGTTTTTCCGGCTAAGGGCCTGTTTGTGATGGTTTTATTTACAAATGGGTCCCTGGCAGAAAAACAACTTTAACTTTTTAACCACAACTCCAAATCAGGTGATTCCAAAGCCACCTTCTTCGTTTCGTTGAGCCCGTTCCGATGGAATCATTTTCACCATGTTTTGACATTCTGAAAATGACCATTTTGCCCCTGCCCTTATTCAGCCCCCTTCGAGAGAGTACGTTTTCCGGCGATCCTTTCCGCGAGTTTCTCGCACTTTCTTCCGGTGATTTGTTCCACCACAGGCAAGCCACACCCACCATTTGCATGATTGCAATGCAGTGACATGGTTTAAATTATTTGAACTTGTTTAAAATATTGCTTTAGCTACATGACTTTGTGCATGGCAATTTCTCATAGTTGTATTTTGATCTTGTTATTGCCATGACGTTTCTTGGAGTTCTAGGACTTATATTTTGCAGCTTATGTGGTTGACATGTTTCCATTGGATAATTAGTGGCTTATGTTATGATTATTTTCATGGTGGTGTTGGATACGATATTTTGGAGTATTACTTTAGATGTCTTGCTGCATTTGGATTATTAGTGGTTAGTATGATTTGTTTCATGATGATGCATGTTATTATATTTTTGGAGTATTACTTTGGATATCATGCTGCCTTTGGATTATTAGTGGTTAGTATGTTTATTTCCATGATGGTATCTGTTATTATATTTTTTAGTATTACTTTGGATGTCATGCTGCCTTTGGATTATTAGCGGTTAATATGATTGTTTTCATGATGATATCTGTTATTATATTTTTGAGTATTATTTGGATGTCATGTTGCCTTTGGATTATTAGCGGTTAGTATGATTGTTTTCATGATGATATCTGTTATTATATTTTGGAGTATTACTTTGGATGTCATGCTGCCTTCGGATTATTAGTGGTTAGTATGATTATTTTCATGATGCTAGTTGATGTTATGTTGCTTGGAGTATTATTTTCGGAAATGATGTTTACATGTGGATCTTAGCCGAATAGCTTTGTTCTTGTTATTGGAGTAGTAGGATTATTGTTTTCGGAATCATCATGACAGTAGTGTTGTTCTACCCTTGGAGTATTTTGAGATGATGAGATTATGTTTGGATTATTTGTTGGATATTGTTATGACTTAGATTATAGTTTGATAGTTGATATCGGAGTATTAGTTACCACAATTATATTTTTGGGGATAAATTCCGTCATTAAGTTGGTCAGGTGCCACCGAACCGGGCTTTTTGCAGTGCAACCACATTTGCCTTTTTGGGAAGGCCCTAATGCGTTCTATTGTCGTGCCTCTCGCCGGTGCCTCCAACTAGGGAAGGTTATGGGCGTGCGTACCCTGGCCCGGTAAGGAGACATAACCTTGTGTGCCCGTTGTTGTTTTTATGGATCCGAGTCCCCAAGTGGGAGTGTTTTGAGCACGATGGTGGTCGGGGTGTCTTTGGTAGACACGGGGCCACCCAGGACCAGCCCGTTGGGGATTTGGGTCAGAGTGGCCGGGAGAGTGCTATGGCAATGGAAGGGTTTTGTCGGAATGCCGTTGGTCCACCCGAATGGGAGTGCGAGGCCATGAGTTCTGTGGTGTGGGTACAGTGTGCTACCTCTGTAGAGTGTATTTAATCTATCGATAGTTGCGTCCGTACTAGGTCCCACAGTTCGATCAACACTCACATGACGGAATGACTTATAGGTTATTTATATGTTGATATGTTGAGCAGTACAGATTGGCAGGATGTTGATGATGATGTTGGAGACCAAGTGTTGGTCGTGATTGTGATCGCAGGAAAGATCACAGTTTGAGACCAAGTGTTGGTCATGGTAGTGATCGCCGGAAGGATCACCGTTTGGTTTTGATCACGAAGTGATCGAGATGGTATATTGCTTGGCCGGTTAGCCAAGAGAAATATGATTATGGAGATATGAGATGTTGGTTCATCAGTATTGTAGTAGTTTCATATCATGCTTAGTAGTTGTTGTCGTATAATGGTAGATGTTAATTTAATTAACCTGCTTAATGCTATGTTGTTGTCTTGCCTTGATGTTTTTGGTTGTTGTGAGCTTGCAAGTACATTTAAAGTACTGACCTGGCGTGTCATGCCAGATTGCAGGTGATGCCGTGATTGCTTGCTTGCTTGTCGTGGTTTCCGATCGTGCGAGCTAGATCGTGTCCCAGCCAGAGTCCCTGCGGAGTGGAGTTCACCACCTTCGTCGTTGTTCCGCTGCTAGAAGTTTTCCGCTGCTACGAGTTGTTCCACTGCTAGCATAGAGCAAGTGTAGTATCGCAGGCGTAATGCTGATGTGATCATTGTAACATCAGACCCGTGTAATTATTATTTTTGTAATAAGGGCTGATTTGTTCTATGTCAAGCAGTGACGTATTCCATAGACTTCTCCTCGATCTCTGGGTTGGAATACGGGGCGTTCCGGTTTCTCTGAGCCCGGGGTGCCGCAATGCACCATCGATATATAGTAGTCTTCCTCGGTGTCTCTCGAACAAACACGTTCTCTTGATGACAACTCCTCTCACGCGCACACACCTTCTCTTCCCTCTCTACATGCATTTTCTCTCTCGCACCCCATCGTTGGTGGCCTCTGCCATACACATCACCTCTCTATGATGAAGCCATGCACACTTAAATTACATCCGCCACAGAGGACCCCGCGACACACACACACACACAAACGCACGCATGCACCCCCCCACCCACTAAGACTCCATCTCTCTCTCCCTCTCTCTCTCTCACATACACGCACACACACACAAACACAAAAACACACACACACATGCATGCACACCCCCCCCACACACACACACTAAGACTCCATCTCTCTCTCTCTCACACACACAAACTAAGACTCCATCTCTCTCGCTCTCCTCTCTCTCTCTCTCTCACACACACCCCCCCCCCACACGCACACTAAGACTCCATCTCACACACACATGCTCTAGGCGGAGCATTTGTTCCTACCACCCTTCATCCAACCTTACCCGTATGATAAACAATCACCTTTATTTACTTGCATAACATGGAAAAATTCCACTTTACTTTAGTAGTCAGCAAACTTATCATCTGTACCCTTATAAAAAAACGAGCTGGCGGTGATGGTGTGCCTGCCATCTTGTAATACAGACTGTATGATCTATATCCGAGGATAGAAAGCAAACTATGATAATTTTACAAAATATACCCGCACCTTTATCCACATCATTATCTCCCGCAACCTCATTGCTCAGCAATTAAAAAAGGAATAAGTCTCTGGAACAATCTAGCATGCATGGTGGCCGCTGCCACCTGCCGGTGCCGTCCATCCCCATGTGTCACATCCTAGTTAGCCATGCATTAGAGTGTTGCATCATGTTTACTCTTTCACCAGAAACTTGAAATGGGGATCTGTGAAACCCTCAGAATTATTTTGAAAATGACCCAAATAAAAATTTCTCCAAAAGGGTCCAAGAAAATGCTCATGTTGCTCTCTGAAAATATTGGACAGAGATAAAAATCAAACCAATATTTTTAAGAGCTCATAGGTATTTATTTTGGGCATTTGGAATTAATGCATAAATATTTGCATTGGAAATATATTAATTATATATATTAATATATGTCCAAATATTATGCCATATATAAAGGAGCTCTGGAATAATATATCTAGCCCCTGCAAAAATTGGCATAAGTTAAATAAATGATTTAATATATTATTTAAATCAAAACAAATGTCAGAAATTAGAAAACAGAAAAAAAATAAAAGGGGGAGAAGCTTACCTGGGCTCCTCCACTGTGCGGCCCAGCCAGCTGGCTGGCCCAGCCAGCAGCCGGCCCAGCCCACCTCCCTCCTCTGTCGTCTTCGTCCCGACAGAGGGAGGGGAGTGTGGCCGGCGCGCGCGCGCGCCACCGCGCCACGCCACCTCTCTCCCTGCCTGCCTGCCCTCCCCTCCTCGCCTCGATGCCCCTGGACGACGCCACGCCTCCCCCCTGCTCTCTCTCACTCCCCCTCGGCTCTTCCCTCCTCTCCCTCGCTCCCTCACTCACGGCCGAACACCACCGTCGCCGCCGTTCGCCATAGCAACCGTCTCCGGCCACCCCTCGCTCCCCCGACTAGCTCAGAAGCTTCGCCTCGACCCCCTCTTCCTCCCCACCGCTCCACGGGCCTCCGGAAGCCCTGCATCGCCGCCACGTCGCCGTTCCCCTCTTCGGGCTCCGACCATCATCGCCGTCGAATTCGCCGTCTCCAGCGCGTCTCCGAGCCCGCTTCGACGCCCACTGCAACCGCGGTGAGCCCCCGGGTCGTTTCCCCTTTCTCCCCTGGTCTCTTTCAACCTCTAGGCCTTAGCCCCACCTTGGCCGAGAGCTCCACGCCGCCGGCGAAGTCGCCGTCGTGGCCACGGTCACCGTAGCACCCAACCGAGCACACTATCGTGCTCCACACCTCACTAGGAGCACGCAGCACGCACTAACGCCTCCCCAAACCCCCTGCAACGCCGATTCCGACCGTACCCGAACTCCGGCGGCCGCAGCCGAGCTCGCCGCCGTCGACTCCGGCCACCCCAGGCCCAGCCACGGCCACCGTTCGACGCGCGGGAGCAAGGGCTCTCCAACGAGCCCAAGCACGGCCTCGCCCGTGCCCTGTAGCGCGATCCCGCGTCGCGCCGCCGTCTCGGGCCTCGCCGGCGTCACGTCGCCGGTGGGTTTGACCCACTTTGACCACGGCAGGACCCCCCTGAGTCCCTGACAGGTGGGCCCAGCCCTGTAGCTAATTAGGATTAGTGCTAACCACAAATGGTTAACCCCCTGACACTGACAGTGGGCCCCAGCGCCACTAACCCCTAATTAGGAATAAATTAAACCTGTTAAACCCCCCTGTCACTGACGTGTGGCCCCCACACGTCAGGTTTGACTCCAGCCAGCCGCAGTTGACCACTGACGTCATGCTGACGTCATGCTGGCGCAGTAATTATAATTTCTGAATTTAATTTAAATCAGGAAATTCCAGAATATTATTTAAACTTCAAAAATTCATAACTTTTATTCTGTAACTCCAAATTGGACAAATTATATATGAAAAATGATCAGAAAAATCCAATCTATCCATCTGTACTATTTTCATGCATGATCAAACAAGTTAAATTGATGTTTCAAGCAGAACAAGGAAAAGCACTTTAAGAGGCCATGTTTGAGTTTGAAATTTGAATCTTTGATTCAAATTTGTTCAAACCCTTCTGGTTTTAGTTGCATTAGTCCAACACACTCATATTGCTATGTTTCATGCATGCATCATATTGTTGCACATTGTTTGGTGATGGTTGTGTATCGGTGTCCTTGCGACAGGTTCTGCCCCCGAGGAGTACCGTGATTACCCTAACGAAGAACCGTATCAGTGCATCGAACCATCAGGCAAGCAACCAACCATTTGATCATATCGATACAATCCCATGTTCTCGCTCCTGCTCTCTTTTACTGCATTAAGACAACACGTTTCAAACTGCTGTGTGCTACGGTAGTTGAACCCATTTCCTCTGCATGACCTGTCATTGCCACAGTAACTAGATGAAACCCACTAGCATGTGTAGGAGTTGATTGAGCCATATGTATGTGTTGTTCCTACCTTGCTATGCCTGCTATGCTTAGAGTCGTGTCAGGTCTGGTTCATCTGGGTGATGGGCTAGAGTGAAATGATTATGTCGGTAATGAGAGTGGTGTGGTGAACACGATTTGGTAAAGGTATCGATGAGAGGCCATGTAGGAGTACATGGTGGGTTGTTTCATTGAAGCCGACCTTAAGCACTGAGATCTGTATGTGTGATTTAAGATACAGCTACTACCATGCATTGGGCCCTGAAATATGACCCCGCTCGACTTCTTATTCACCCTAGCTCTCTGTCCAGGAGTTGCAAGTAGTTTCTGGTGTTTGTAGCCTACTGGAGGCCGTGGACAGCGCTGACCGTAGGGGTGGGCGGTGATGCGGTAGGTACGTGGCCGGGTGTACCGAATACCCGTTAGGTATCTCGGGAACCTTGTTCACATCGTTCGGGGCCGTATGGGAAACCTCGGCCGGACTCCCTGCGGATGGAACCTGAATAGGCGATAAACCTGGACTAGATGCTTAAGTGTTTAGGTAGGTCGTGGTCTACACCCACGTCGGCTTTCGCTTGAAGTCTGCCGAGCACATGTCGTGTGCAGACGCTAAGTGGTGGAAACATGTATGAAGAAGTACACCCCTGCAGGGTTATCATAATCTATTCGAATAGCTGCGTCCGCGGTAAAGGACTACTTGGTTGCCTATACCGTTCATAGACAAGTAAATGGAAACTACTAAAAGCCTCAAGATAAGTGTGAGTGCCGAGGATGGCTCTTCCGTAGGAAGACGGAGGTGGATCCTCGGTAGTGTATTGAAGTGGTGAGTAGTGGACTCGTGTGCGCAAAACCATTTCAAATTGAAGTATCGTAGGATAGCCTAGCCAAGAGTCAAAGCTGGCTTGCTGCAATAACTCCACCAACCCTTCTTGATACTATGCATGTATGTAGGATCTGATGTAAGTCTTGCTGAGTACCTTTGTACTCATGTTGCTATAATCTACATTTTTACAAAAGACGCTGCAACCCCTTCTGATGGGTTCTATGTAGACGTTGACATCAACGAGTAGGCTAAAGACCCAGGTGGTGACCCTGAGCTTGTGATGGACCACGTAGTATAGTTAGGCTTTCCAAGCCTCTTTTATTTTACTAATTGTCTGTACTCAGACAATGTACTTCCGCTGCTGGTTTGTATGACTGTATGACTTGTATGTTGGGTCGTGAGACCCGTACCTTTGTGTATGTTATGTATGGCTCCCTGAGCCTTAAATAAAGTACTTGTGTCGTAGAGTCATGTTGTGATGCTTCGTTGTATTTGCACATATCAAGCATATTGTGTGTATGATTGAAATGCTTGGTATGTGTGGGATCTGACTATCTAGTTGTTTATCTTTAGTAGCCTCTCTTACCGGGAAATGTCTCCTAGTGTTACCGCTGAGCCATGGTAGCTTGCTACTGCTCTGGAACACTTAGGCTGGCCGGCATGTGTCCTTCTTCGTTCCTGTGTCTGTCCCTTCGGGGAAATGTCACGCTTTGAGTACCGGAGTCCTGTTAGCCCGCTACAGCCCGGTTTACCGGAGTCCTGCTAGCCCAGTGCTACAGCCCGGACCCACTTGCTGATGACCGACACGTTCGAAGCTGGGTCATGGATGCCTGTCCCTGTAAGTCTGTGCCACTTTGGGTTTACGACTAGCCATGTCAGCCCGGGCTCCTTATCATATGGATGCTAGCGACACTATCATATACGTGAGCCAAAAGGCGCAAACGGTCCTGGGAAAAGGTAAGACGACACCCGTGGGGATACCGTGTGTGAGGCCGCAAAGTGATATGAGGTGTTACCGGCTAGATCGATGTGACATCGAGCCGGGGTCCTGACAGCGTTGGCATCAGAGCCGGACTGCCTGTAGGTTCTCCAAGCCAAACTGGTCGATGTTGAGTCTAGAAATTCTTTAGTTATATGTAGGGGAATTGTTTGTGGGTTGGAACGTAAGGCTCTTTTTACTCCTTTATCTAATGACATTCTGATCTGAGTCAGTCCATTCTTCCACCGGGGGTTAAGGAATTAGGATCTGTTCTCTCTATCAGGATCACGTGTTACTAATCAGTAGTACCTTATAAGTTGATGGATTCAAGCCTAGTTCAGTTCTACTACCACCTTATGTTGTTAGAATGGTTTCAGAACTTTGATATGATGATGTTGAGTGTGTACGAAATCCTTTGTCAAATGTCTCAAAATCCTTTTTGAGCATTTACAGCTGTTATGCTGCCGAAATTTTGCTAGAAGTTCTAATGCCTTTGCATTATGATTGTGCTTTCAGATGGCCACTCGCGACCTCAATCAAGTGGTTCGCCTGACTCGATGCCTAGATGTACCCGGCCATACTGCCAAGTTGGTCAGGGTAATGACTGAGGCTGGATACCGCTGGTATCCCGAGTACACGGTCGAAGAGCAATTCCGAGATTTTAATCAAAGCCAGTATCTCTGCACTGTCAGGATATTTCCATCTTATCCTGGATCCACCGAGCCTCTTCACTGCTCCTATGGACTCGGGGTTACTATTGAGATGGTTGTGCAGGACGCCGCCTACTCTATGATGACCATTATGCGAGTCAGATCTGGGTTATTTCGGGACTCTGATTTCCGGTATATGCCAGGATCACTTCCGGGAGCACAAGGGTATCTCCAGGCTATTTATGCTGACCCCACTCAGGAGGATTCACGGAATCGCACCACTGCTGAGATGCTCGAGGATAAGGACCGTGAAAATCGGGCCTTGAGGTTAGAGCTCTTCAATACCCGTGCTGACCACTGGGCCACTTTGACTCGGTTCGCACCGGCGGTGCAAGCTGGATATTCAGATATGCGCGATCTCTATCCTGTGAGATCTGCTCTGCCGGACGTGATGGTTTGGCGTGATGTAGGAGGCATCACCCCACCTCGCGGTCCCCGCAGGCCACCGTCTGTTGGTCCAAGGCCTCATCCTAGCCCCTATGGTCCACAAGCTCCGCGAGACCGTCTGTTTCCGGATGATCATGTTGAGCTTCCAGGCTATGGAGGTGACTTCTACGAGGACTACTACGGATCGGTCTGAGTTAGTGGTAGTATCACTAGTTCGCACTAGCTGTGTCTTCTATCGTCCCGCGTGACTCGTGGGATATGACCTAGTTTGTACTCTTTCCGGAGGTGTAGAAAAATAATGTATAGGAGCTTGGGATGCCTCCGATGAGATGTAATCCTCTTTTCACCGTATTAGTACTTTGTTTGGTCTTGTACTAAACCCTGTATGGTGTGTATGACGATGGAATAAAAGAAGCAGCTTCTGTATCTACCATGTCATACGGATGATCATCTTGCATTCCGAGTTATTCCTTACATTATGTGTCCTATGTCGGAATTTTATCATCCTGACTAAATCATTGTCTTGTTTACCTAGGATGGTCAACACGCGCACTAACCCTGCTCCTCAAGAGCAGGCCGAAGGCAGTGAAGTCAGGGATGCAAATCTGCCTCATCCTCCTTCACTAGCCGAGGTTATGATGGAAGCTGAGAGAAACAAGCGGGAGACCAACCGTTTGTTGGAGCGTATTGAACAGAACACATCACACCATCAGAGGACTAACGTGGTGTCACTCAGTGATTTTATCAAATTACATCCATCCACGTTCCACCACTCCGTCGAGCCTCTCGACGCTGATGACTGGCTTCGCAGTATCTCTCACAAACTGCGTTCCGCGCTGGTAGCGGAGGCTGACAAGGTCACCTTTGCTGCATATCATCTTGAAGGCCCCGCCAGTCTATGGTGGGAGAATTATGGAGCTATGCGCCCAGCGGGCCATGTCACTTCCTGGGCTGAGTTCAGCGAGGCTTTCCGTGAACATCACATTCCGGAGGGTCTCATGGACCGTAAACGTGAGGAATTCTGCAATTTCACCCAAGGCCGACTTTCTGTGGATGTTTACAGTAGGGAGTTTGGTAATCTCGCACGATATGCAACCGAGGAAGTTTCTACTGACGCCAAGAAGCAAGCAAGGTTCCGTAAGGGACTTAGTCCTGAGCTTCGCCGCGACCTCCGTCTGCATGAGTGCACATCTTTTCAGAAACTTGTCAACAAAGCCATCAGTGCTGAAACTGGTCAGACTGACTACGACGCAACATGCAAGCATGGCCGTAATATGGGTTCCTCATCCGGTGCTGGTCCCCAGAAGCGCCGCGTGTGGGTACCCAACACCGCCCTGCCACCTAGGTTCACACCGAGGCCATCTTTCCAGGCGCCTCGCCCTGTTCAACAGTCTGCACCGACCAAGCCCTATGGGGGTCCATCTAACAATGCTCCTTCACGTACCAGTTCCGTGACTTGTTTCAAATGTGGGGAATCTGGTCACTATATGCGTGAGTGTCCCCAGACCAACCCCAATCAATCTGTTAAAGCTGTTGGCCGTGGCAAGCCGACAGGGAAAGTGTTTCATGCTAAACCGGTCACCGCTTCACGTGGCCATGTCAACTGTATCTCTGCCGAAGAAGCTCAAGAGGATCCCAACGTCGTTCTCGGTACGCTTCTTGTTAATTGCCACCCGGCATCTGTTCTTTTCGATACAGGAGCCTCTCATTCTTTTATATCCGAAAATTATGCTCGTTTGCATAACGTTGCATTCTGCGACATGCCATCCACTATGGAAATTTCTACCCCTGGTTCTAGATGGCAGACCTCTAGGGTAAGTTATGGAAATGAAATCCAAGTCGACAGACTTGTTTTTCTCGCATCTTTGATAGCCCTTAAATCTTCAGATATTAACATCATTCTGGGTATGGACTGGATGTCAGCTCATCAAGCCAAGATTGATTGCTTCTCTAGGACTGTTCAACTCACCCATCCTTCGGGGAAGATAGTCAATGTCTTGACCCGATTAGCCAAGCGACAATTATATTCTCTTAACGCCAGCCCTTTGCCAGACCTTGAGGACATTCCGATAGTCCGT